>NW_006800305.1:431745-450673 GCF_000485575.1 Poecilia formosa | reverse complement strand
TTTTTTTTCATCCAGACGGCTTCCCGCGCCCCCCTGCAATTACACGGCGCCCCCCCTAGGGGGCGCACCCCACAGTTTGGGAACCTCTGGTTTTAAGTAAATGATTATTTAATATTGATGAAAAAGTACTTGTTCCACTGGCATATTATTTTACTTATAACAAGATAGTTTTCCCATGTTAAAGTGAAATAATCTCCCAGTGGAACTATTACTTTTTCATCAATATTAAGAAAATATGGACTCTAAACAAGTAAAAGTTCCTTGTAAATTAGTTTTGTCTCACTTCAAGTATACGGAGATATTTGCACTAGAAACTAGACCAAAAATATTTGATAAAATTTGTTTTTGGAGTGTTGGTCTCAACTAGCTTCTTCGTTGAAGGACAATTTCATTTAAAGAGACTTCAGTATGCATTTAATTTGTTGTCTCAGTTGTTTTGCTAACTTATTTTGGCTATTTAAAATGTCTTCCAGTTCCAATTAGTTAAATGTTTGTTAGAAATGAAATTGATCTTTTGAGATTTGAGGTGTACTTGCATCATCATGCTATTACCATTATATAACTTGAAAATGGTCTTAACAATATTATCGTTTATCGCAGTATGTAGAGGTGCTTTTAATTTTAAAACAATTAGTTACAGTTTTAGATCTCAAACTAAATGAAAGGACAAAACTACAATGTTTGAAATCAAAACTGGCTTTATTGTTGCTGTCGTAGAACAAGAGCACAGTAGTATACTACTGAGGTTATTACAGTTAACTAAAACTGAAATTGAGAAAATGTTTTGTTAAATAAATAAAAGCTCTAAGTAATGGAGAAAAACTATAATTCAATGGAGCTATGTCATATGTTTATAAAACTAAAACATTAAAATTATAGACATATTTTCTGTGTTCATGAATCTATTTAATTACCTTTTTGATCTGATATGATTTTTTTTTCTACATTAGTCTGCAAAATGGTGACAGGAAAAGTTGGGAGAAAACGCCAGAGTCAGCTGATTGTTCAACAGTAATTGAATATTTTTTTTGAAAATTGTTTATTCATTGCCCAATCAATACCCAATGGTTACAAGTACATAACCATCTTTATGAATTCAGCACCTAAAAATTAACCAAAGTATGAATAAAATAAAACTTACTAAAAATAATAAAAACCAGACAAAATTTTACTAATAATAACAAATAAGAATTAGCAAACACACTCTTAAGCACTTACAAAAAGTCACAATGAAATAAAACTAAACTATAATGAAACACTGTTATAACCTTGGCTGCTTCAGGAAGTAAAACAATCACATTTAATTTGGAAAAAAGGATTAATTTTTAACCTGTGTGTTTCGTTTTGTTACTGATGGTGGAAATATTTTGAATTTGATCAAAGATTAAAACATCCGATATAAAAAATATGCAGAATTTGATCAACACTTAAGCTCCCATGGTGTTGTGTTACTGCCTGCTTTCTGTCAAGCTCAACTTTTGTTTCAGTTGGTCCAAAGGTAATATAGCATTCAGTTGACATTCAGATTTTTTGGGATTTGGGTTTGTTGACTCTGCGTGCTGCAATTTAACCAGCCGCTGTGATTATTTCTGCTCCCAGTGCAGCTGTGTTTGTGCTCCAATCTCTGTCTGCTATACTGTGCGTGACGAAAGAATGAAAAACAAATGAATGAAGGAAAGCTTGCTGATTTATTTCCACCACCTTTGGGATTATAAATATTTACAGTTGTTCACAATAAAATGAAATGATGGAAAAACTATGATTATGACCATGGTTGTATGGTGTAAGAAACAGAAAAAAAGACCTGTTTCTGATATTATTAACCTCTAGCATGAATAATTAATCTGAAGCGTTGGTAAATAATAGCTTTTTGCGATTGCTACAGGCTAGCTAATTTAGTTCGCTGCCACCTAAATGTAATTTTTTAACGACAAGCTCCAGCTGTGTGGGCTTCAGGGAGGCGATGATGAAAAATAAAGAGCCCTGATCCTTCACAAAGTGCAACGCCCTGTGTGACCTTGATGGGGCTGCCGCTGGATGGACAGGGCGGCGGCGCAGAAGGCTCCGAGGGAGGAGGCGTCCATTCATCAAGGGCTGCGGCGGCAGTGGGATTTATTGAGCTTTGGGTATCATCCTGTGTCAAGGTGCGCATTCTTTCTGTGTATTATAGGGCCAGATGATACTATTTGGAGGCTTCCAGTAAATAATCTCGAGGTTATGTCTTGTATTGAGTTATACATCCAGTTAAATTTATGATTAAGGCTCAGAGGAATGAATTATAAAGGAATGTTCACATAGAAATCCCAGTGAAGCATGAATAGGAGGAAATGCATTAGACTTGCTTTATGAGAGGTAATATGAAATCGGTGATGTCAAAACCACAAAGTCAGACACAGAAAAAATAAAAGCTGGAACATAGCACATCTCAGGAAAACAAAACAAAGTATTTTTGATCTTTTATGATTATCAATGAATATATTATTGATTAACAACTCAGACTGTTACTTATACTACCCCAATTTTCACATATATGCTGTGTTCGGGGTCATAGATAAAGTGATCAAAATAAAAAAATATGATTAAAATTAAATATTAAATAAAATGAGAGAGCAAGAGAACGCTGAAAATTCCAGATAAATCTTGATCAAAAGTGATAATCAGCTGATAAAGTACAAAAATCTTCACTACAAAGTCTCCAGGTCAAAATTAGGTTATGGATTTAGTCAGGGGTGAAAGTAGTTTTAAATTCTTGGGGCTACGATGACAAAAAAATAATTAAAAAAAATACTTGGGTTGTTGGTAAAGAAACTAAAGCCCTTTTCGCACTGCAGGGTCTGGCCCGGCCCGGCTCGGTTCGACCCGGTCCCATTGGGACCCTGGTCCCCTGGTCGTTTGCATTGAGCAGGTCAATTGTTTATTGAACTTTCAGAAATTACAGCGGCTGTGATGCGCCAAGACAAAGATAAGCAAAGGTAAAACAACCTGAACAGGTGATCAACTCTAAACCACTCGCACCTTTTTACTCTCCATCTCTCTTTGTCATTTAAGCACACCCGTTGCCGTGGCAACCTCCTGCGCTCCCTAAACCGACCAGAGATTACGTTAAAAACATAACATTCAGTCCTTATGATACCAGGTTTGCAGGCTTGATATTTATTTTGCGATCATTAATAAGCCTCCCTGAACACAGCTGTGGTTGATTAGTTAATTTTAAACTCCTGCTAGTTATTTTGGTAATGGAACCGAAACGCACAGAATTGCTCAACACCTCGTTGAAACAATAATTACTGAGATTATTGTTGTTGGGTCAATAACGTGAAAACGTTTTGTTGATTTTTTTGTTGTTGTTGTTCTTTAATAAAGTTACGAACGTTTTAAGCGAGCCAGAGGAGGACGTGCTGCTCTCAGCCTCCTGGTGGCGTTCAGTTTGTCACCTAATGCCGAGATCGACTCAAAACCTTCCGCGACCGACGTGTTTCACTGCTGCTCTAGCAAAGCACGAACAGTTCAGAAACTATTTGAAAAGAGCTATTTATTAACTGATTAAGTTGTGTTTTGGATTGTTCTTGAAAAACTAATCAGTCACAGCTGATTAGTGGTTGCATTCACGGCTGCACAGTGAACCCATTGATTTTTTTTACAGCAGACAGCCGCTCCCCTCTCTTGCAGGTACTGCGTACCCCCACTAAATCTTTTAGGGGTACGCAGTACCCTACCATACCCCCCTACTTTCACCCCTGGATTTAGTTTAATTACTCATTGAGGTGGAAAAGGCCAGGAGAAATGTAGCATGGGAACCTAATAAACCAGCACCTTATAGAAGGATTTACAAGTATTCTGTAGTGAAACAAACCTGAATGTAATTTACTACCTTGCAAAATGGCCACTTGAAAAATAAATTACATTACATTTAACAGGAGTTATTATAATAAATGTTGTAATTTCTGCTCCAGTTTTGACCAGTTACTCTGGTAAACACAGGCCCACATCAGCCTGTTTGGCCCAAAGAACCCCAACAGAATATCCTATTTTGAGTAATACTGGGTCATGTTGTAGTTGAAAGTCTCACTTTTCTCCACATAACCAGTTCATGCTGTTTTCATGTGGGATGAAAATGAGAAACAGAAATTCAGCCATCAAAACCTTATTCAGAGGTCAGCAAACACACCACTCAAACTTTGACTTATCTCATATTAACTTCAATATTATGTTTGTTTTTCATAAAAGAGCACATCAAGTTAATGCTACACTTATGATGGACGCAAATAAAGTTAAAATGCTAATATTTAACCTGATCTATGTAAAACACTCTTGCCTATTTAGCTCAGGCATTGAGGAAAAAAAACATCTGCAGTGAAAGAGGCAATGTTTCGAGCTTAACATCATGTTATAAAGCTATTCTCTCATCAAAAACGTACCTGGAGTTTTGCTGTTATCTTTTAATGCACGTTGGAGAAATCCTTTAATCTCCATGGCAACCATTCAGCAGGGTGGACCTAGCTCCGCCTTCCAGGCGCAGCTCCTCCTCCGACTTCCTGTTGGAGGCGTTTCAGGAAGAGTAGGAGCTTTTAAAGAGACAGATGTCCAATTTCAAGACTTTAAACTGTGAAGTCAAATTTCTTTTAAATTGTATTTGATGTATATAATATTTTTTATTATACTTTAAGTTAACATAGTGACTTCATTGTGTTTTTTAAAGTGCAATAGTAATAGAAAATTTTTATTCTCATAGAGAACTGTGAACAGAGTTCCCTACTTATCACTGCTGATACACTATTCCAATATTAAAGTCTTCATCTTATCTGTGTAGCTATAAAAATAATGCCTAAAATAATTTTCCCACTTAAGAAGAAATTGTAGTTCTCAAGTTATCTGTGTCCTTAAAACATTTAATCTGACATTTATATTTTACCAGAAAAAATAAATCCATTTCATGGTTTTGGCCAATTATCACACAATTAACAATCACTCTAACATGAAAAGGAAATCTTGGGCTTTGCCGTTAAACGGCAATAGCAAAATGAGGAGAGATCTGTCACAAATCTCTGGCTGCTGCAAAAAGATTTGCTGTTAAACACTGGCTTCACTATCGCATTATCTGCTGCCACGCTGAGCCGCTGCATTCGTTTTCAGCAGCTCCTCCTCCCCCATTGGCTCACTAATCCAGTGTCACTGGAGGAAAAGCAGCAGACATTTTATTTTTTTCACATGGTTTACAAAGACAGCCTTTGTTGAGAGGCCAAGAAAATTTTGGATCGCATCACAAATGCATTTCAATCATGGCAACTGGATGTATGACATGCTTGTGCAGACTGTGAAGTGCTTACTCAGAGCAACGCATTCCTGATGAAAACGAAACTACCCTTACTCGAAAAATTTATCTTGGATTTGATTCACCCAACAAGAAAACATCCACCGTTTTTGTTCCACAGTTTGGAAAATTGGGTCGATAATCTGTAAAAATAAATCTTTGCCCAGCGCTAATTTGCAGGAAACCTCTTAATTGGTTGCCTCTAATTGGATCCTAATTCATTTTTACTGAGGAGTGTCCATCCAATCCTCAGCTGCATTGCTGTTTTTTTGTCGCTACTATTACTACTTTTACTTTAAATAGAGATAACCTAAACAAATACAAAAAGCATGGTACACAATAAATGTCATTTTAAGTCAAAGAAGGGAATCTAGCCCAACCTATTCTGATGTAAAAGTAATACCATGTCTTCTCAAAATAATTATTAAATGGTAAGTATTATGTGTTTTCCAGTCACATACTGCCATTTTGTAACAACACCAAGTAACTATGTTACCTTCAGTCGTTGTAAAAACGCTGTATATTTCAAATATGACTTAAAAGAGATTTGAATTTTTAATTTAAAGCTTCTTTCTCTTTAGAAACTCCTGCTCTTTCTGAAACTATCCCTTCACAACATGGCTTCTCTAGTAACCTTTTAAAAATGTTCTTACCATTTTTAAATGTTTCACTAAGAAGTAGCTATGATAAATGAGATCAGCTGATGCGCAGTTTTACCAGGTGTTTGCTAATTGCTTCTGGCTAGTTTGAAGGAGCTGGGCGAGTTGAAGGGGAGGGTTAATCTGTGAGACAGCAGCTTGGAAACTGCAGCTCGGAGGAGGAGCTTTATCCTTGAAGGCGGGGCTAATTTCACCCTGCTGAATGGTTGCCATGGAGATTAAAATATTTCTCCAACATGCATGAAAGAATCATAGCAACAGTCCATATTTCTTTATGATGATGGAAAAACATTATAATGTGATGTAGAGCTAAAAAAATATTTTACATTACACCTTAGATAAAATGTGAATCTGACAACATGAAGCTGAAGGATCTCAAAAAGCAGAAGGTAATTGTGTGATCTGAAGAAAATTATTAACATCTATTAAAACAATAACATTGAAAAAGTCATGAAAATATGGAGTAAAGCATCTAAAGTACTTCAGGCCTCACATCATGTTATTAACCCAACAATGACAAAGACACAACGAAGATCACATAAAATCTTGATGATCACCAAGATTTTATCTGGTAAAAAAGTTAAAAAATGTAACTAAATAAATCAATTGCTTTTTTAAATAAGAAAATAAAACATTTACTGCCTAAAATGTTACAGCATAGTGTTCTTTAAGTGAAGAACGCCGTGTTCTTCACTTAAAAAAGTGAAGAACATGGTTTTTTTCAAAGTATTAGTATTATGGCTAAGACTTTGAAAAGTAAAAATACTTTGAAAAGTTCAGGACTTTCTGCTTGACTTAATATCAACACAATAAAGAGCTAATCTGCTGATTAGATTGAGATTTACAGATTAAAAATAAATGGAAAAGGTGCTAATACAATTTTTTTCACCTTTATTCTTATTTACAGGATGAAGCTAAAACTGCGACTTGAGGACTTCTGGGTAGTACAGATTACTAGACATATATATATATATATATGTGTGTGTGTGTGTGTGTGTGTGTCTTCACAAGACAAGCTCAGATAAAGCTTTTAGATTTTATTGATTATCTTGAACTCCTTATGGTAACCCATAAAATCCTTTAATTTAAGACTTTGTCTCAGCTGTCATTTTCTCTGTCCTACTCAGCAGTCGGTTTTCCAATAAATGCCAGGTACACACTGACCTAACCGCCTTACAGTTTGGCTGACTGCTTCCTCTTCAAGGTTTGTTTTCACCCACTGTTCTGACTAAATCCCTCAGAAAAGCCCTTTTCCTGGCAGGTTTAATTATGTTTTAAGTCGTCCAAAACACAGCTTAAACAAAAACCAGTCAGAACTTAAACAGGATGTAGAACAGCGTCATTGACGATCCTTTGAGGTTTGACTATTTTAGCGCCGCACCAACCACGACACTCGTCATCTGGAGTAAGAATGCTCTTATTTGGATTGTAGATTAAATGAACAGATATCTCACCTACTTTCATAGGTATTATTAATTTTATCTTAATTAATATAACCTTATGCATCGATGTCTGGATGGATACATTTCTGTTTGCAGCTGCATCGGTTGCAAAACAGCAGACCCCACTTTAAAAACCACAGTTTACTCTTCCTGTTTAGATAGTTGCCATCTCCTGCTCACGTTGCCGTTTTCCTGATTTACAACCGGCAATGGCTTTTTAAAAGAGACTGGATGAAAGGCGGAGGTCGCTGGGAAGTCAGCAGCACATCGGTGTTCAATTAGACTCCGTTAAAACTTGGAACTTTTAAAGTTTGGCAGAGGAAAAGTCTCAAACGTCTCCCCCCGATCCGACATCTCAAACAGGGAGTGGGTAGTGAATAATCCCCGCTGTATTTTAGGGAATGACAAGCGCTGGCAGTGGAAGTGCAAATTAACTAAAATTCATTTGAAACGCCTGTTGTCTTAGATCACATCATTCCTGCATCCGTCAGACTTCCTGTGTTCTTTGCGGAAATTGCTCAGCCCTTGTTTTGACTCCACTTTCTCGTCTTGCAGTGATTTTATTACGAATAATTTGCTTTTAACACGTTCTTCATTAGTTGCCTGTCGCTGTTATGTATGAACATAAGGAGAGCTACAATCAAATAAAAGCAGCTCTGCTTTGTTGAGATAAGAAAGCTCTTTCCTTTAAAAGAAGGAATCTTTAAACTTTAATGCCCGTTTGTGTTTAAGCATGTTGGTTAATGTCTCCTCCGTCTGATCTCTTTGAGAGGAAGCAGACTTGTCTTTTACTCGAGTGATGAGCTTTTGACATCAATTTGTGTTTGTTAGTCTGCAGCAAGGCATCTTCCCCAAAAGATCAATACGTCGACTCATCTCTCTTAGGCTCTGTGCCTTTACAAGCTGTACAGACAGATAAAGTGTAAAAGAAAGAGGAAGACTGAGACTGAAGAGACACGGGGAGAAGCTGGAGGGAGAATCAAACAGCCAAAGCGGCAGAGTAAATCTGGAATTGGTTTTATTGTTGGAGCATGACTTTCATGATGTTAGCTGCTTGGCCTGCGTGATTTTTTTTCTCAGTTCAAGGTTACCAGACTCTCTGAAAATAGTCTTATTGTAGAACATGAAGTGAGGAGTTCACTGACAGGACATTCAGTGTAATTTACGTTTTCCCAGTCTGTAATAAAAGCAATCAGGTGAAACGATGAAAAAAGCTTCGGTTTCTGCCCTTGTTATTTTCTATATTCAATGCTTTTGTCCAACTATTTCTCTTTAAGTCCTTTATTGTTACAGCAGACGGGACACCCCTCTTAAATCCAAATGAAATTCAATAAAATGCACAGATTTGAATATATCTGCAGCAGAATTACAGAGCGGAAAAACTCTTCTCGGAGGGCAATGAGACATGCCACACATTTATAATTTAAAACTACGACAAACTGAACAAGGTTGAACAAAATATAACTTACAGTAAGAAAAATAGTGGGGTTCAAAGTGAAACTAATCCTCCTCTGAAAGCTAAAAATCACAAATTTTGGAAAGTTCCTGCAAAGTGTCCGGAGCCCAAAGACGCGACCCAGTGTGGGGATGAACGGAGGGAGTTATCGCCGTATTCATGTCCATGGTTATCATGACGACACCTTATCCACTTTGTTGCCATATTGTGCGATTTTTCCGACTCCTTTAGTGACTTTTTTCTCCCAAAACAACTAGTGATAAAGCTAGTGACTATTTTTCTGTGTTGTTGGAGGCAACGAAGGCAGCCTGTCTGTCCTGAGCTCAGGTCTGTCCTGAGCGAGCAGCGAGAGCGGCCATTAGCCGCCAGTAGCTTCTCCCGCTTCACAGTAACGGCTATCGAACAGCGCTCACCAGTCGCCATGGCAACGCTCGCAACAACTGAGAGAAAGAGCGGGAAAGCGCAGTTTTAATTTTTATGTTTTATTAAAGAACAACGTACAAGTATACAAAGAACAGTAAACCATATAAAAGTTGTAACAAGGGTTATTACAACATCATACATATAAAACGAAGTTAGATAATACTAAAATGTTTTAATTTTATTGTTATCTATTGAGAATGAGAAACTGAAAGTGGTGAAATAGGTCAATTTTGAAATAGGTCAATTTTAAAAGTCGCAAAGCAATTTTTCTACAGAAGTTGTGAATATAAAAACAATTTAATAAAAAATATATATATTTTCTTCTTTTCTTGTTCTTGAATAATTGTGAAAACCAAAGACAATATTGTCCCAACATAAAACCAAATCTTTATAAATACTATTAATTATAAACCAACAGACATTTCGGTTAATAGCAAAGCAAAGCCAAAAGAGAGCCACATAGTGAACATTTTACGTTAATATCCTTTTTGAGTTTAACAGGTTGTGATTAGCTGGATAGTATTTATGCATAATTTTCTGCATGTTATTGTTTACAACTGGAAATTTTTGCACATGTGTTAGATTAGCCACATGTGCTATTCTACCACATGTGCTAACAGAACACTTATTAATAATTGCAAAACATTATTAATAATATTCTGCGATATAGAATCTGGTTAACAAAAATTCACCTCATTTTCCAACTTTTTTTTTTGGACTAAAACCTTAAAACTCTGATGTGATGTTTTTCCCAAGACAAAATCTCCGATTTCTGAGGTAAACTGAATGCAACATTACACCCCGATTCTCCAAACAGAAATTGCTCAGAGGGTCAAAACTACTCCAAACGAGGCAACATAGAAAACAAAACAAAAAAAGTGAAATGAACGATCCTTTTCAGGACAGGCTCTGGTGGAAGGAGCCGCGCAATCAATCAAAGCCGACCCAACAAAGTGTCTAATAAATCAGTTTGTGACCAAAACAGAAATGTTCTTAGCAATCTGCATTTATACTGTCAGGCAGAGCCAGATTTAGCTCTGAAAACAATTTCAACCCGTACTCAGAGCAACTTGGAGGGCTTCATTTGTCTGAGTAGTTGAGATTCGCTCATGACGGTGATGGACAGATCAATTCTTCCAAGCGTGCCCGGCCTCCTCCAAACGCTTTTACCAAGGATTTCTCAGAGCACCGCTATCTTCTTGGTCAGCTTGAATGTAGTGAACAAGTGCTTGCTGTCGATCCATGCATGACACATTGCTGTTAAAGATTCGTTCAGTTTTTTATTTTTGTTACCCTTTGATATCAAGCAAAGAGAATCTTTAGTGTAAAGATTTAATTTGTCACAAAAAAGTGGCTTTTCAAACAAACCTGTGAAAAACTCAGACGTATTTGCGTTAACTGGCGATGAGTGTCTGAATCAGTGTTAACATTTCAAAATAAAACAAGATAAAACAAAAAAATCTAGTGTTATTCTAGTTCTTTTTACAAGCTAAATTAGAAAAACAACTATTACAAAATTAAAAATGGTGTGTTTTTAAAAAAATAATGATCATCAGCCTCATTATTGAGGCTGATGATCAGAATTTATCCCAACCTGTTCCTATAAGCGTCATAGGTCACTTTTAAAGCACATCTGTGGATAAATCAAACAGAATATAAATTACAGCAACATGAACCGTTTTTACTTGATATTTGGGGAACTACCTACGATATTTTACATTACAAGAAACCATAAAAGGAAAGAACACGGCCACTTCGGTGTTTCCCTTTTCAGGCATGGATCGGGTTTAACTAGAATATTTCTTTGTCCAGGTTCAGTTATTTTTAAGCAGCAGAGCTAATAAACTATCCGTGCCATGTACTCCACCCTGTCAGGACAAGTGAAATGCAGTATGTCGTTAACATCTTTTTGCTGCCACACAAGGGAGCTGCAACGAAATGACAACAGAAAAAAATTAAATCAGCATTTGATGAAAAGAAGCATTTGATTTTTATTTCTTTGGGCTACAAGAGTCATCGTGAGTCACTTGTGAGGAGAAAGTGGAAACAAGACAGAACTCTGGTTGGCTCGACTGAACGCTTGTAGAGTGCAGAGTTACGCTGCTGGCTGATGATTGTGGAGCGTTTATGAACTGTGTTGCTACATAAAACTGTACAATGTCAAATGTGGCTTGCGTGTAACCCACCTTCATGTCCTCTGGAGGCATTGCGGCCTGTTTTTCTCCCACTAAGCCTTCTGGAATCGAGTCTGGTTTCCCACCATTTCCTCTCCACGTGTTTTGCATCACTGAATGAGCGGCGAAACGGGCGGCAGATAACCGCTCATACCTGCAGGGAACAGGACTGACTAAACAAGGGGTATTTTTGGGGGCTTTTATTGTGAAATCTGATCTACCATCTAGAACAAGAGGCAGTACTTACAGAAAAAGGGGGAATTAAGGTGAAGAACATAACTGTTTCCAGTTCCAATGATGAGTCATTCGAAAACACATTTGAAAGGCGTTTTACTTTGGAGGATGTTGACAAAAGCTATCGACTAGTCCTTTCTTTTTTCGTTTTTGCCATGCTGAGGCGTCTGAAAGCCTGTGGCAGTGGAGGAATAAACTAAAACTGCAGGAGAATCATTTGGAGTTGGCGTTAGATTGGAATGGAAATGAGATTTCAGGTAATGCGGCTGAAAATGCTGCAGCTTCACGCTCAGCTGTGGTTCAAAACTGTTGATCCACTCTTCTCTCCATAACTTTTTCCCCCCTCCCACCATTTAATTTCTCAGCAGAGAGGATCAAAGTGTTCCTGAAACAGTTGCAACATCCACCACCAACCATCCTCCTTTTTTCCCCCAGTGAAATCTTGTAATTGGAAACAGATATCGGAGTTACAACATGCTGAGTGGATTGAATCGAACTCTTCACTTTTAACGCCTTTTACATCCATTACACCGGTTGTTTGAACGCAAGGGTTAAATATACTGCAGATCTTCTATAAGTCTGTTGTTGAGAGCGTCATCTGTTGGGGCAGAGCCAGGGACCTGTGGAGGCTCAGCAGCCTGATAAAAGAAGGCTAGTTCTGTTCTGGTCCTGTTGTGGTCCTGTTCTGGTTCTATTCTGGGGATGACTGTGGAACCTCTGGAGATTATTATGCAAAGAAAGATTGTTAATAAAGTAAAGAAAATTATGGACAACCCTGACCATCCTCTTCACAAGACTGTCTTTGGAAGGTAGATAATCTTCAGTCAGAGGCTTCCTCAGATTTAGTGCAGTACAAACTGCTACAGGAGATCTTTCTTGCCAACAGTCATCACTTTCTACAATAACTCTTTAAAAAATCTTAAATATTGAGTTACAACAACACTTAATTTCCTTTGGGGTTAGTAAAGTATTTTTTGAATTTGAATTCTATAAAGATATTCGCCCTTTCCACGTGACGTCACGCACCCCAGAACCCCGCCCCCTGCGCCGTGACAGACGTAACAACCAATGCGCCCCTATATAGCTAATCTAAAAACAGACATCTGTAGCCTAATGTCGCTTTTATTTTGTTGATTTCACTTAAAAAATGGTCATAGGTGCTGCGCGGTCGGCTGCACAAACAGACAAGCATGCAAACCAAACTTGTCATTTTATAACTTTTAATGAGGAAAGAAAGATCCTCAGCGATGGACAGCAGCCCTAAATAATAATGACTGGCTGCCCTCGGTGTAACCACGGATTCGCTTTTTACAAGGTAAGAAGATTAACGTTCATATACTTTATAAATAAATGTATATTATCAGAAAATATATCAAATATCGCATTATGAAGAAGGTACGTGTCTAATCATTAGTTACCATGGAGACAGTGCTGCGCCGTCATGTAGCCTAGCATGTACGGAAATAACTGGTTAGCATCTCGTCTTTTGTACGTTTTTAATGTTGCTCCGATGTAAAAGGAAACGCTGTTTATGACAAAGTGACATAAATCATGTGGTGTGAATTCAGGTACAGACGGTAATTTGATGAACACGTCAGGAGGGAGGAGGTATGGGTCGGCTTCTAAGCTAGCTATTTCCAACTGTTGTAAATACCACCGTCTATGAACCCAACCAGGTGTGTTGCGTTCACAGACAAATTAGCTCGACTCCAACAAGTAGAAGCCATGAATAAACTGGCAAAAAACCTTGGGAAAGCAATTTCAGTCCCTCTGTTAAATACTCTCGTCCCTCAATTCCGACGTCCATCATGGCGCTTGGAATGATTAAGTGACATATTAGAAAGCATCAGTAGTGGAGTGATAGTGTCCAAATCAGGACGGAGTGTCACTAGTGGGTGTTCTTTGCTCAAAACAATGGTATATATTACAAAAAAGAGCAGGAGTTTTCCTTTAAAAGTGTAGTTGTGGATCTCTGGTTCCTAATGCATAATAAGCAATCCCATGGCTGGATTACGCAGTACAAGTTGTGTAATTGTTGATCAACAACAAGAGGCCTTGGCAGGGTGGCAATTCTGGTAAAGTATGTGAAAATCCCCCATGTGCGTAAATACAGACAACAAAATGTCCAAAAAGCAATTTAGTCACTGCAAAACCACAAAACATTTGCAAGTAATTTTGGTCTAGTTTCTAGTGCCAATATCTCAGTTCAGTTGAAGTAAAACACAACAAAAACAAGTAACTTTTTTAGAAAGATGTAGAAGCTTATTTTAAGTTAATTATCCCTTAATATTGATGAAAAAGTCACTTGCAACACTAGCAGATAATTTTATTTATATTAAGACATTTTCCCATGATATAAGTGAAATAATCTGCCAATGAAACTAATCATTTTTCATCAATAGTAAGAAATTATTTACTCTAAATAAGCTCCCATATCTTGCTGAAAAGTTACTTATGGCATAGTTTTGTCTTATTTTAAGTGTACTAAGATGTTTCTACTAGAAACTAGATCAAAATTATTTGGTAAGATTTTTTGTTTTTTGCAGTATTGTACTTCTGTCTCTTGTAATTTTAGGTAAATTTAGTTTTTTGTTTGTTTTTTTATGTTAAATGCAAAATGTTTATTTTGGCTTGAGTACTGCTGTGAGTATGTTGTTTTTTCAGCATGATTTAGAGTAATCAATTACTAGATTAGTTGACTATTATGTCTATGTTTGTGTGTAGCTTAGCAAAGCGACAAAAAAACAATATGAGTGGCTTTGAGTTGTTCTTCAATGGGTTTTTGTGTGTTGTTTTTGCTTTTTCTGCGGTGTACTGCACTGAATTAATAATACGTACATCTCCAGGTTTAATTTTGTAAATAAAATTGTTCCACTGTGGCGGCGCTGCTATGAATTGCATGTACGAGGATCGTCGTTTTGCCCTCCAATGTTGTGCCCATGTGCGAAATTTCCAGCTGTAAACAATAACATGCAACGTTTCTTTACTAGACGCATTCCTGAGGAAAATATGCATGTTTACTGAACTTGGTTAAGACCTGTTTCTTTTCAGGGGATCAGCAGCTTTATTTAAATTTTAAGAGAAAGACAATCAGATGTCTTTGGTAGATTATAGTTTTTAGCACTCACCTCCATTTTTTCCAGCTTCTCTTCTCCCCATTTCCTCTATTTGTTTTGTGAAAAAAAAGTCAAGAGTGTCCCTGTTGATCAGATAGCCCTATAACTAATGAAAAGCGTCACTGAAGTGACAGCAAGATTAATGAAGTATCTTGGGCTGCGCTTGCATGCGGTGCACCGGGGTTTTTCCTGCAGAGTTGCTGTCGCGGGCTAACTGCTATTTATGGTGACAAATAATGCCCCATTCTGCCACCAACACCTGGAGTCAAGGTTAAAAAACACATTCCCCTCGACAGGATGAAGGAACGTGGACGAAGGGTGGAAGATGGAAGTTAGCGAGCAGAGACAAGGACAGGTGGCTTTTCTGATGCACATTAAACTTATTTTCTGAAACTGGGCGCAGTGGGAGGGCGCCAGGAGAGACGGTGGGCAGCGGACAGGAAGAATGGCAACGAAGGATTAATTGAAAACATCTTGGAAATACAAAGTAGTCTCAGCAGAGGACCCTAAAGGAGATGATATCAGAGAGGAGTGAAAAACAGCTTTTAGTCGTCATTATTTGCATGTTTTTATTTCACCTAAGTGCATGCAGCTGGCAGTGATGCATGACTGAACACAACGATGTGTGTGAATGTGTGTGTGGAGCTCAGACCCACATCACTTTGATTAAGACGGTATCTTATTTGTAGTCGATACCGGCGGCCAAAGCTCGGGAGCGGTCAATTTCATCTGACCTTCAGCAGCACCGTTACAGTCAGACTGTGTGTGTGTGTGTGTGTGTGTGTGTGTGTGCGCGTGTGTGCGTGTGTGTGTGTGTGTGTGTGTGCGTGAGAGAGAGTGGGGACAAAAACATCCAGACAGACAGACGTTAAGCATGTGTGGGAATACGGGACCACAAAACACACTTGACTCAATGACAGACATAGACACACACTGACGTTCTTCTGTTGTCAGGCTGCAAAAACTCAACAGGTGCAACAAAAAACACACAAACAAAAGTACGGAGCCCCCTAGGGGACATGGAGGATGTTTTTTTTTCACAATAGGTTTTGCGTTCACTTGCCACAATGTACTGATTGGTTTACGCGGCATAACCGAAAGTCTTTCTTATGATGGCCGCTGTAATTTCTGCTATAAAATAAGGCTTTTTTAAGATTCCAATGTATATTAATATCTTGATATCTGAAGTTTTATATCTTTTTCTTTTGGATAGAAATGCACAACAAACCTATGTGCAAAATACAAAAGGAAAACAGGCTAAACATGGGCTTTACATTCCTTCTAACATACAAACAGAAACTTTATGTAAGAAAGAAAAAATACATCCGAAGTACTTGTACTATTTCTGAGTTATTATTACGGGGTAATAAAGTCATCTGACAGTTTGATTGTGTCTCTTTAGTGTTGGTAGTCTGTATGGTTACTAAAGGGGCGTTTTCATGTGCAGGTCCATCTCAGCCAAACAGACATAAACATGGAAAATAAATCGATTTTCAATCAGTTTTTGCACCAAAGAGTTAAAAATATATAAACATGTTTTCACTGATTTAATTTTAAACTAACATTTGTGACTGTATGCAAAATAGATCAGGATGTGTTTGCTAATTTATTGCCAGGTAACACAAAAGAATAAAAGCATCTCTATGTCCTCTAGGTGGTGCCGTACAAAAGTTTTTTCTTTTTTTTACTGCAGCTAACAAAAAGAACAAACTAAGAAAAACTGCCCAAACAAAAATCCAGAAAGCCTGGGAAATAGGCAGTTTTCAAATATTGCTTAAATCTGACTGCCTGGAGTTTTGTTAAGTTTGTACTTGAACTCTGCTTGGGTTGCTAGGTAACTAGCTTACCAAGTAATTTTGAGGTAGTTTCTAGTGCAAATATCTTAGTAATCTTGAAATAAGGCAAAACTAACTTGCTAGTTAGTTTTGCCTAACTAGCAATTTCCATATATTTTGCTTCCCAGCAAAATATATGAGCTTGTTTTAAGTACATAATTTCTTAATATTGCTGAAAAATATGTTTCATTGGCAGATTATTTCACTTCTAGCAAAACATTTTTCCCATCAAGTGAAATAATCAATCTGCCAACAGAACAAAAACATTTTACATTAAGGAAGCATTGCCTTATAAAAAGCTCTTGTATCTTGCTGAAAATTTACTTTTAAGTTAGTTTTATCTTATTTCAAGTGTAGTAAGCATTAATAACATTTGGCCTAGAAAATAGACCAAAATTACTCTGTAAGATTTTATGTTTTTGCAGTGCAAAGATCAGGTCACTAAATCTACTTCTCCATCGTTAAATCTCATTGTAGCCCAAGCTGAAAAAACATTTTGTGGTTGACCTACCATGCAGAAAACACTCGCTACATTCTTGCTAGTTGTACAGGAGGCTCTACTAAGGCTTTTCAAAGATGTGCAGTTGTATAATTTTATTTTACTTTTACTTTACAGCTTTATATTTTTGCAGTGTGGTAATCAGAATTTATGGATGTGGAAATTTTTGTAAAAACGGGAGAAGTTTGACAGGATGTTTGTGTTTTCTTTAACCTTTGAGAGCTGGTGTCGCGTAGCGTTGAGTGACGGATCTTTGATAATCACCGGTTCTCTTTGGGTTTGCATAAATTATGATTCAGTTTAAACTTTTCAGTGATGTGCGGTTTGAGCGTACCCACCAGAAACCTTCGCAGTCTGACTGATGTTGACACTGTTATTTATATGTATCTCTCTGTTACATAAGCATCTTTCTGTCGGCATGAATTTGCCCGCATGTTTGTTGTATAAATTTGTTTCGATGAACATGTCATCTGTGTTTGTATCTGCGCGTGTTTGTTTCTCAGAGCAGCCTGCTGTAGGTGTCTGTGGAGCTTTTTTCTCTGCAGATACGAGCGTGTGTAGTTGACGCACACGGCTTGTTTTGTGACTAAAGATGCTGCGAGCCTTTGTGTGTTTGTGAAGACTCGAGATAAAAGCGAGCAGCCATGTCTCATAGCTGCAGTCTGATATTTGTGCCTGTTGAGTTTGATTACAGCCAGGCAAAAAGTGGGGGGGAAGCAAAAATCATGAAAAGAGAGTGACAAAGTGAAAGAAAAACAAGATAGATGGGAGTGAAATCCAACAACAAAAGGCATTCTGGGACTGAGAGGGTGAGCGTTCAAGAGAAAATAAAAGTGTGAGTGTCATCCACAAAGGGTGACAGAAGACAAAAAGGCTGATTAAATCAGTGCACTTACTGTGTTACTGTCACCCTAATCCTATAATCAGATTTCTCTAACATCAAGCTAATAATCAAGCTGGTATCTGTAATTAAATTCTCAACTGCCTTCCCTTCGGACAGCTGTGTCACTGTGACAACCAAACAGGAGCCAGAAAAAGGAAAGATCATTACGCAAAGCGGTAATTTACTCCACTGAAAATAGCCGAGCGCCGATGCTGAGTAAGACTTGAGCAAACACAAAGTGAGGCGTCTTGAAAGTCGTTTATTTTTAAAAGTGACACTTCACACAGACGGGCAAGCTGGGAGATTTCTGTAGAGACTGTTGGCTAGCAGAGCTAGCAGCACAAATTCTCCATCACAGACTCAATCAATCAGTCAATCAATCAATCAATCAATCAGTCAATCAGTCAATCAATCAACATGGTGCTGATATACAACCAGAGGAGGGCAGAGTAACCAACATTATACTCAAGTAACAGTAGAACTACTTCAACATATTTTTACTTGAGTAAAAATAAAATGTAGCCGTCCAAGAAATTACTCAAGTAGGAGTAAAAAGGAATAACTGATCAAATTATCAATCATTTAACATTTAAAATATTACATAATCAGTTGGATCAAAATACAGCTCTGGAAAAAATTAAGAGGCCACTTAAGATGAGTTTCTCTGATTTTACTCTTTACAGGTTTATGTTTGAGTAAAATCAGTGTTGTGTTCAAGACCACCTAACCCGAGACCAAGACAAGACCAAGACCAGAGTGTATCGAGACCGAGACAAGACCAAGACTTTTAGGGTCCGAGACCAAGTCAAGACCAAGACCGAGGAAAGTCGAGACCGAGTCAAGACCAAGACCAGCGGCCCGTGCTACATGACACAATAAAATGTAAAATATGATCG
>NW_006800305.1:365314-431735 GCF_000485575.1 Poecilia formosa | reverse complement strand
ATTGTCTGCAAATAAAATGAGATAAATAAGTTTTTGTTATGAGTAGTTCATAGTTCATAGAATAAAAGAACAAAGTTCATTTTACTCAAACATAAACCTGTAAAGAGTAAAATCAGAGAAACTCATCATCTTAAGTGGCCTCTTAATTTTTTCCAGAGCTGAATATAATGAAGTGGAAACTTTGATAATATATGGATGAAAATGACAATAATTCATAGAAGTAACAAAAAAAAGACAAAATCAGGCAAAATAATTTGTTTCCAAATCAGTTTCTTTCAATAAAAAAACTTATGAAAATAAGTAAATTTGGTTTAAATGGTCCAAAGTTGTGGGCCACTCAAGTTTTGCTACATATTAAAAGTTTAATGTGTCAGAAGAATGCAAGCTAAAATCTGACCAAAAGTAAAGTGTTTTAGACATTTAGTCAAAATCAAGTTTAAGTCAGACATTAAAACAAACATGTGGGGAGATTGATTGATGTTTTAATCCAAGTCAGATTTTTGTTTAAACCTGAGAAGTGAAACAAAAAAAGTGAATTAGTAGTCTTTAAACTGCACTATGAAAATGCTGTTGCACAACCAGTAATTCAAAGTACAGCAGCGTATTTTTCATTTTGCTCCCATTGTTGCGTTAGAGGCTTTACAGGCAAGAATAATGGTGAAATTGAGCCAACACAGTAAATCTGCAGCTGCAAACCCCCAAAAGATGCCAAAAACACCCCGCAGAGGAGGAGAGGAATGGTTGGTTGTAAATATAATATGAATCTTTGTTATTGTTATTGTGAAAACATGGCTTTAACTTAGAGTCCATGGTTGCATTTGAACTGTTTTTTAAAATTTTATTTTGGTTTGCGTTTGTAGATGGATTAACTGCAAAAACAATATTTAATCACCTCTCCAGGGTATGAACTACCCCGTCTAGTCATTCGTTGTTCGATTCTCCGGTTCTGTTCTCAACATTCTCTGTAAATACCAACTTCATTATTAAAAACCACGAGTATCCAAACTTAAGTCAGTGTCAGAACATCACAAAATGTAGTAAAATTGTACTTTTAACTTAAAACACACCAGCTTTTTCAATCAGAAAAAGTAGATTTAAATTTGTTGATTTCTTTGCAAACACTCACCATTTAGCAAAACTGATTCATTTCAATCAGAGAGAGGAGGACGAGCTAAAGAGGAGGGGAGTAAATTTAACATTCTGTATTTAAGAATATGCATATTCATATTATATAAAACATAAATAAAAAGAGAAAAAAGGAAAAACCTCAGAATTCCAAAAAAAAAGTCAGAATTTTGAGAAAAAAGTAGAAATTCTGAGAGAAAAAAATTCTCTAAAACATAATTTATTTAAGAATATACATACTCATATTAAAACAACATAAGACACTGGAGTTAACAATGTAAAAGAAAGCCAAATTATTGAGACAAAAATCAGAATTTTGAGAAAATGAGACAATTTTTTTTTACACTTTGCTATCTAAAAAAGAAAAAGAAAAAAACAGAATTCTGAGAAACATTTTTTTAAACATTATTTGTTAAAGAATATGAATATTCATATCATGACAACATGAAACACTAATGTTAATCTAAAGAGCCACATTTTCACAAAAAAAACTGAATTCTGAGAAACAAAATGTCAAAATTCTGAGAAAAAAACACTTATAAAAACATTATTTAAGAATATGCATATTTATATTATAACAACATAAAACACAGGTGTTAATGATGCCAAATTTTCCTTACTGTAACATTATTTATTTAAGAATATGCATATTCATATTATAACAACAGGAAAGGCCAGAATTAACTGACTAAAAGATTTTGCATTTTTAGAAAAAACTCAGAATTCTGAAAAATTTCTAAGAAAAAAACCCCTTTTTTAAATCTGCGTGGTATCGGTATTAGCCAATATTAGCTGTAAAATTAAATATTGGACATCGGCCATTCCTTCGAAATAATTCACGATATAAAAAGCGTCGTTTTTTTTGACAAACCAGTGACAATGATGCCTGCAGCGCAGCACAAGGTCATAAGAAACCTTTAAGTATTTATGTGCTTTTCACTTGTTGCTTGTGAAAAGGTTGGGTTCAGTTTTATTTACAAATCTGCACTGTGTGAGTGTTGTCATCGTCTTAGAGAGAGAAGATGTCATAAGTTTGACATTAAACTTAATGCCAGTTGAAGGCGCTGCATCATTTTCAGCCTCATTTTTAGCATTTGCATTTGGTAGCAGGTTAAATTGACAAAATAATGCAGTATTTTTATTTCACAGTAGAGAAAGCCGTATAGTTTCAGTAAGTATAAGAAAAGAATATCGGTATCGGTTAAATGAGTTTTAGAATATCGGCATATCGGACATTGACCAAAATTCCAATATCGTGCATCCCTACTTTAAAAAAAAAAAAAAACGTTAAGAATATATGTATTCACAGTATTACAGCATAAAACACTGGTGTTAACTATCTAAAAAAGCTGCAAATATTTGAGAACAAATTCAGAATCCTGAGGGAAAAAAAGCCGAAGAGAAGAAGTGTTTGGGTGACATAAAACAAGGACGAGACAAGCAGAAAGAGAGACTGTTGCTGGAAAATGTAGAGAGACACCCTGGAGAGCGAAAAGAGAAAAGCAAAGAGAATCAGAGAGAGAGAGAGAAAGAGAGAGAGAGGGAGGAGGACGAGCTAAAGAGGAGGGGAGGAACGAAGGGAGTACCAGAGTGAGGAGAGACAGAGAAGCAGCAGACAGAGCGCAGAATGCAGGCTGGTCACTGACACACACACTCTCACACACACGCACATGCACGGACACACACACCTCTGAGGAGTGTATGAGGCATGCACACGCTGCTGCCCATGGAAACACACACACTGGCAGGAAATACAGCGAACCCCAGAGCCTGAGGAGACATGGAGAGCAGCATGTTCTTTGGTGAGTCTGCTGTGTGTTTCAACACAAACTCCTTCCTTTTAGCTGGCCGTGGACTGGGAACACTGGTTTCCATTAGAGGAAATCACCATGAAGTTGCTCACCTAGGCAACCTCTTTTTGTTTTAATCTCCCTGTGAGAGCGGAGTCTCCACTCTGACATGTAAACGTGATCCAGCTGAGCTGCTGTACTTGTTCTGGAAGCTGAAGATGGATCTGAGCAGATGTTGCAGAGAAGATCAAATTACTCCATTAGGGCTTCAAAAAAAAGAAAGAAATGCTGAATTAACTCCCTGGGTGAATCCTTTCAAAAATAACTGCTGGTATTATTATTTCTTGTGGTGGAATTAGGAGGATTTATCATTAAGGATTAACCAATCAGTGCATTTGGACGTCTAGTTTGAACCAGAATGTTTGCGTTGTGTCAGGATTCACAGGAATCTGAGTTTCCTTTTGGAGTGGATTCCTTTGTTTTTATTATGTTTTGTTGTTTTGATCTATTGCCCTTGCTCTTGTGTATCCATTCCATAACAATTAGTCATTTTTCCTCAGCTGATCCAGCAGTGCTCCCCTCGCAGCTGCAGAGCATTCAGTTTATCACACTCACCGTCTCACTCCAGGAAACACTTCTTGTAGTATTTCAGCTCTGCTTTTCATAAATCTATGATTAACTCTGCCTTCTAAAACTGATCCTGCCTACCTCATGTGTGTGTTTAAGTCCTCAAAAATCACAAAACATTTGCGTTTTCACCAACTTTTTTGGTGTAATCCAGATTTTACCCCACTGTATTGTAAGCCTGGCAGCCCGCCAGGCTTTAATTCCCCCCCAGCAGGCTAAACTTAATTTATTTATTTTAAATACTTTTTTTTAAAGTGATGGCAAAGATGGGTTAAGCTAGGATTATAACTGATGCATTGAATCACGGTCCTCTACAACATCAAATAATTTGCAGGTATTAAAAATAAAAATACTTCAATCCAAAGGAATGTGCAGCTGAGAAGAATAATTTTAAAACTTTACAAAATGTTTATTTGTGCATTTAAAAAAAAAGACTGTTCACACAAAGTCTTTGTAAACCAACCAAACACAGACAAATGTTTTTCATCCAATCAGAGTTCTCCTTGTAAATAACAACCAATCACAATCAGCTAATCAAATTATAAATATCAAGCAGCAGATGTTTCTAAGTTAAATATTTGGATTTAGGAAAATGCACAAAGACATTTAATACAATAAATACTTCCATATGCTTACTCATCATTGTCCATTTTAGGTAATATTTCTTTAAATTTTATTTTTACATGTGAACAGCGTTACATAGCGCATATTTCATTGGGTTTGTCTTTTTTAAGACTCTGATTGAGGTGGTTAGCTGTTTCGAAAAGCCATAATTACATTGTCATACTTTAAAATTAAATGTCAACCTTTTACATTTTTTTAACATGTCCGGTAGCGCATTTCTGCTCAAAAGTTTAAGCATCGCATAGCACAGATTCGGCATCTTGGCAGATCAGAAACAATAATTTTTAAGATTGGGTTCCAGAGTGGATAAATTTCCGAACGTTTTATGTTTCCGTGTTGCCATTCGATTTGAGACATTTTTTTAAACGATGACCTTGAAGCTCCACCTCTGTCTTTACCTATTATGCACCTCACTTTCAAAAACATGGCGCTGTTCTGTGTTTTTGTGTCAGTCCTTTGCCACCAACCCTTTTGCGAAAGCTGAAGCCCTTAAATACCCTAAATGCCCCTCTAAAAACACTTACAACCGCCTATTTTAATAGCTAAAACACCAAATATTCCCTAATATTCATTAATATCCTCAGTGGAAACAGTCTTGGCACTAACACAAAAGAAAACATCCACCATCTTACTTCTCACCGATATGAGTGAATGGAGTCTAGTTGTGAATTCACACCAGCCCTGTTTGGTCCGCTTTAATCGAACTCTAGTCTGTTTTCCTAGAAAGTCCAGTTTGTTCATTCGAACTCTGACGCAAACCTAAAAGGTGAACTCTGTTCGATTGAAGTGAAGTGTGGCACGATTTGAATGCCAGAGTGGGTGCAAATGGGACTGAAGGCCACTCCAAAAGCAGGAAATGAACTAAAACGCAGGGCATTCTGGGTAAACAGAACCAAAACAAACATGAGAGCCCAACGCTAACATGCGACAAATTATTAGGGCCATGCTAAGTAAATAAAAAATTTAAATCACAAATTATTTCACCTTTATTCTTGTAATTTTATGATTTGTTCTTGTAAATTTATTTTTTCTTAGGAAGGCCCTGATACTCCCTTATAGTAATGGGAGAAATAACTCATAATCTTTTACCAGAGACTCCATATTTGTTTACATTTTGTGAAACAAGAAGTTGTGTTTCAGTGTTTCCTCTGGTGGTTCTCGGTGCAGCGCCCCCACAGGCAAGGAGGTGAACAGGTTTTTCAAAGAGTTTGGTTCATTTGATGCAGTGCAGTGTGAAAATGAACCATACCAGCTGAAAATGTTGCCATTTTGGTCCCAAATCGAACCATCTGCCGAACTATCAGGTGTGAAAATGATCTCAAAGGCAGTTCCATCCTGATACTAGCAAGCTATTTTAAAGGTGAATGTATGTCGATGACGATCATGCATCTCCTTTAGAAAACTGGTTTTGCTCAATAACCATATGGGAGTTACTGGCAGCAGGAGGCTGTTGAGATTCCCTGTAGAGAAAGGCCTCTTCCATTAGTTGTTAGGAAGGACACTGGAGGAGGCTTTGAAAGACTTAATGCAGCTTCCAGTCAAGTACTCTTCTCTCGGCTGGCTCACATCGGAGGAATAATTACACAGGGATCCGGATTTCTAAGGGAGGGGTGATTTGTTAAATGAAAGATTTTTTTTCTGCAGGGATTAAAGTGATCCAAACTTATAGACCGTGGCTTGTAAGAGGGAGAAGGATTTTCTCTTGTTATGCTAGACACAGAGGATGAGTTGGATCGGGTGAGGGAGGAAAGACGGGCCTGGAAGCTTATAAATGAATAAGCCGTCAGGTGCGGAGACAACTTGGGCTCTTTGAGATCCACTGCCGACGTTGCTCAGGTGTGAAACTGCTGGAAGTGGAGGAAAGGAAAGTGAAGGTGTTGCTGTTCTGTTTGGCTGCTTCTAATCCCATAAGATGAAAAGGGAAAGTGGGAAAACTCCCCGGCTTTCAACTAAAAGAGCACTTTGGATGGGATTTTGTAGCTGGAGAAGCTCGTTTTACGCGCGTTTCGGTGTCATTTTATCTTTACTGCTCGGTGTAAAACACAACAAAAGGATGGTAAAGGTCAGTGCATGGATGTGTGCATCGTTTCAGCATTTATGAATGCACTTCTGAGTGCGCTGCAGGGGGAAAATAGATGCGATCTCCTAAAAGATTAATAACACTGTTTGTTCACCAGCTCTGTGTTGCTCCTGTTTAAAAGCTTTCTATTGGAGTGATTTATACCTGACCCTTGAACTCTTTGAAACATGAGCCCAAGAACTTGGAGAAAATGGAAAACAGATCAGAGAAAGACTTTTCTCGTTTCACACAACAAAAAGTTACCATAAATAAACTGTCAGCTAGCAGACGAGCCCTCAAAACGCTGATACAACAAATAGGAATCAGAAGATTACAAAATTAGAACTGTTTTATAAATATTTTGAAACACATCTCTACCCTTCAACTTGCAGAAGTTACACAAATTGTGAGGGAATCTCTTATCCACAGTCACATTTTCATTTAATGAAACTATTCTTATGTTGACTTCTATGTATGGAATCACAGTGATGCCAAAAATATACAATCATCTTTAGCATTTTAAAAGATAGCTGAAGGCTTTTCAGTGGAACCTACTGGCATTAAGAAGTATTCATAATTTCATTCACTTTGACAAAACCTTTAGCTCTGTGAAAAAAATGAGTCCTATAAGCTTTTTAGAGATTTTAGGCTCGCTGGGTTGCCTTCTTTAGGAGAAAAGTTTTCTAAAACCCACTTTTTCAGGCGGACAACTTTTACTTAAATTTGTTTACCGCAGTTAAAATAACATGTTAGTTTTGCTTTCTGTCAAATAAAAACCTTCAAAGGTATGATCATTCATTTTACTCTGTAAGTCATCCCTGAAGTCCAAGTGCAAACTGTGTCACAGAGTCAATGCAATAAAAACATGCATTATCTGCAGCATTGTTCATTAAAATGGCACACCATCGATGGGTTAAAGAAAACATACATATTCACACTTAATGATATTCTAGACTACTGCATTATTTTTAATTTTGATACTTTAAAGTATTTTCCAAGTCATATTTTACATGTTTTTATACATCCATTTGGGTTTCTACTGCTTTTTGGCTTCAAAAACATTCAGAATGTAACATCACAAATCAGCAGGCCCCGCCCTTTCACCTAGTAACCCTGCAAAGCCCAGCCCGTTGCCAAGCAACCCCAGCTAAGCTCAGCCCCGTCACCTAGCAACCCAAGCTGAGTTCCAGAACATTGCTTTTACCGCTATATGTGTTGTAAAATGGCTTTTATTAATGAAATAAATGTAATGAACATGTTTGAATGGCCCATAAAAATATCCTAATCTGTTTATGGAAGCATAATAGGACACCGTTATGTATTTTTAAAAGAAAGTATTTACTTTTACTCAAATAAAAATGTTAATGCAGAGTCAGGGAGTATATTTTTGTCTATTTGTACTTTTACTTAAGTACAGTGTTTGACAACTTTCTCCACCACTGTAGGTTTTTGAGGAAAGTGCTTATTTTTAATCTGGAATCTGAAAAATGTGTTTCAAAACTGATGTGTTTGGCTTCGTAGGGTCAACAAATGTTAATCAGGTTCTGGAGTTCTGTAGGCTGTCGAGGCTGAGTCGAAACCCCAAAGGAAATCAGCCCAAGACTTTCTTTTAGTTTCTGCAGGAAACATGTCATGTGATTGTTGGAGCCGATTTAAAGACATCTGTGTTTATTAGTAAGCTTCGTTCATGATGGCAGAGAGAGCTACCGTACGTTAACAAGACACGGATGGAGCCAAAAGAGTGAAAAATTTTTAAAAAGCCGAATTTATCTTGTAAAGGTTAATTGGAAAATTTGTGAAAGTGTAGCTCTCAAAATGTTTTAAATCCACCCTTTGTTCGTTTTAATAGGGGTGAAATGATTTTATCCCCCCTGCTTGAAGGGAAGCACTGATCTCACAGCATGTTAAGGGTCAGCGAATACAATCAGCAAGCTGCATAAAAACACAAAAAGCATTAATCACATCAGGAACGTGGTTGGCATGCGAATGAGCTTCAGTGAAATTCAGATTTATCTAATAATTGGATTTGTATTTGCTGAGGGAAATGGACGTGCTGCGCGAAAGCATTCTTTTTATTATGAGTCGCTTTGCCAGTGTGGACTCTCAGCCTCTCCAGACAGATCTTATCCGGGCAGCCGGCAGGTTCAGGACAACAAGAGGAGCTGGAGGGGAGGGAGCCAGCGCAGATGATTAATTATTAATGCCAGTCAGCGTCTTCCAGACATCATTTATACTTTCCTGCTCTCTCGAAGCCCCGCCGCAGGAGGAAAAAAAAAAACCCCCACTGCAGCCCAGATATGGGGATCCTTCAGGAAGGGCAGCGCAGAGGACGGCTCCAGTTGGAGGCACACACTGCAAAAACACAATGTTGCCAAGTGATTTTGGTCTAGTTTCTGTCACAAATATCTTAGTATCCTTGAAATAAGACAAAACTAACAACAGTTGCATTTTAGGATGTTGTTTAGAGTAAAGAAATCCTTAATATTAATGAAAAAGCACTTGTTCCGCTGGCAGATTATTTCACTTATAACATTCAAGATGTCGTAGCAAAACCTAATCTGTGCCCTTCTGAGACAATATACCTGAAATAATTACCAATAAGACGATTATACTGCAAAAGAACCAAATCTTGCCAAGTGTTTCTGTCTAGTTCAAGTGTGATTATCTTAGTACACTAGGAATAAGACAAAACTGTCTTAAAAGTAACTTTTCATCAACATATGGGAGCTTGTTTAGAGTGAATAAATCCTTCTTCCACTGACAGATTATTTCACTTATCACATTTTTATAGCATAAAGCCTGGTGCAAATTTCAAGATGTCTTTACAATTCCTAATCTGTGTACTTCTGAGGTAATATACCTGAAATAATACACAGAAAATTACCAAAAAGACAATTACACTTAAAAAATACAAAATCTTACAAAGTATTTTTGTCTAGTTTATAGAGCAAATACCTCAGTTACTTGGAATAAGACAAAACAAACTTAGAAGCAACTTTTCAGCAAGATATGTGAGCTTGTTTTAAGTAAATATTTCTTTTAAATTGATAAAAAAAAAAGTACTAGTTCCACTGGCAGATCATTTCACTTATAGCGTATAATAATCCACCAGTGAAACTAGAACTATTTTAACAAAATTAAGGGATTATTCCAGTGTTTCAATATTTTCACTTTTCCGATGAAGATAAAAATTATAGCAAGAAATTTTTCCCATGTTCCAAGTGTATGATGAAACTAGTATTTTTTTTCATCAATATTAAGGGATTTTTCACTTAAAACAAGCTTCTGTATCTTTCTAAAAAGTAAGTTAGGTTTGTCTTATTTCAATAGTACTAATATTTGTTCTGGAAACTAATATTTGTTCTGGAAACTAGACCAAGAATACTTGGTAAGATTTTGTTTTTGCAGTGCATTGATAGAGTCGCTGCTAAACATCCAACAACACTGCATGTGATGCATCATTTAGCACAGTCTCAAAAAGAATAAATAACCAAAGGCCAGCGGAGGAAAAAAAAAACTTTAATCAGTTTCAATCTCATTCAAATGTGTCGAATTGTCAGATCTCATCTGAGTTCTGCAGCTGAACATTTTGGGGCTTCGCACGCGTCTCCAAGAGCCTCAGGTTAAAAAAGAAAAGTGCACCCATCGGTTTGTGTTTAATTTGATTCATCGGAGTTGCTTTTATTAATTTGAAGCCCTGCAGCCGGATATCAGCTGACATGATGATGAAGAAGTGAAAGCATTGCATGTCCAGCGTTGCGGCGTTTGAGCGGTGTCTCAAAAACTCAGCTTGATGGGTGCAAATGCAACACTTCATGTCCTCTGAGGTTCAGTTTTCATAATTCAGCAATTCCTGGGGGGGATATGACTCTTTAGCTGTTATTTATACATAATTACAGTTCGTTTTATGGAGATGGCTTACTGTGGGATTATCAGGTTTGTTTTAGAGGCATGTTGAGAATGAGAATACCATCTTGGGAGGTCTACCGAAACTGTGTGCCGAAAGCTATTAAAATGTATGTGACACCGGTACAAATAATTACTCTCCCCGTTTATTTACACTGGTAATTAGTGGAGCTTTGTGATAGGTTTTACTTTATTAAATGATTAGGGTTTCTGTCTGCAGAACTGTGAAAGGGTTGCAAACTACCTGTAATTTCTTTATGTTGTCCTTCCAAAGAGCGTTGCTTTCTTGTAATCTTTTAAATTTGTCTTATTTTGTTGTTTCCAGGATTTTTAAATATGTTTCAGAGTTTTTCTTTGGATTTTAGTAGTAGCTTTTCTTCATATATAAAAAAAGAAGACACAATTGCTTTTCATCTGAAAGTAAAATGTGTGTAAAATATATGCATTGCAAAAATACAAAATCTTACCAAGTACTTTTGGTTTATTTTCTAGTGCAAATATTTTATTTCATTTAATACCAAAATGTACTTTCAGGTAACTTTTCAGCAATATATAGGAGCTTGTTTTAAGTCAATAATTTCTTAATATTTATAAAATAGTCCTACTTCCTCCTCTGGTAGATTATTACAAGAAAATGTTCCCAGATTATAAGTGAAATAATCTGCCAGTGGAACTAGAACTTTTTCATCAAATAAGGAGTAACTGACTTAAAACAAGCTCTTGTTTCTTACTGTAAAGTTACTTTAAAGTTTGCTTTGTCTTATTTCAAGTGTACTAAGATATTTGCACTAGAAACTAGGCCAAAAATACTTTGTGAGATTTTCTGTGTTGATTTGTGGTTTTATCTTTGAGAGACGTCGGTGCTTCAGTTTTAGGAAAACCAGCGTTTTTAGACAAACACTTAAATTCCTCGTCCCCATGAACGTCACATTTATTGGTTGTATTTATGGTGCCTGCATGGGAGGCTGACAGCGAGAGACAGCGCTCACTGTGCAATTAATCGTTTGGTGGGTAACGTACTGACATCTACCCAGAGACCTCTTCTTCAATTGACCTTTAGCGTTCTATTTGTTTTGCTTTGCCTCGCCTCAATTACTTTTGTTTTCATCAAGTCGGAATAAGTGCTCGTGACAGAAAAATAGGCCACATAACAAAGCTGCAGACAGAACATGCAAACAGCTCCAGAAACACTTCTGAGAGGTATTTTAATGACTGTGACCTGCAGACCTCTCAGAACAAACCCACTCTACTTACAGACCCTCAATGTAGAGTAGATGACAGCTTCTGCTGTGGAGCCCACTTTAAACCAACGGGACTGCAGTCCAAAAGCAACCACCATCACGCTTTCTCAAAAGCGTGACGGTTCTTGACTGAGTGGCAGTCCGTTAATCAAGTTGTTTTTTTTTTTTTTCCTTTTTTGAGAGTTGGAGTAGTTTGACGTGAGCTGAGCGCTTAGGTTTCAGGGTTAAAGTTTAGTTTAAACCCAGTCACTCGTCTTCCTTTTCTGGCTTATTTTTTTAGTCCCTTTTTTTTTAGTAGTGACAGATGTTTAGGCCTGCAGACTTGCAGGAATGTGCTCGTGTGTTTAATCATGTTGGCTAGATTATGAGAGTTGTGTTGCCTGTCCTACCAGAAGACAAAGAAAACAAACATAATAGAGACATAAACACGGACACTAATTTCTTAAACATGTTGAAAACCTCCACCAAACAGGCACCAGAGCTGTCAAACTGAATGTATGAGGCACATGTGCACCATGACTACACCATTTACACAACTGGCACTCCAAGTCTGACACAGTCACCCAAGGAATAACTGTAAAATCTCAGGCTACTCTATACAAGTGCTCTATCTGCATTGAGTTTGCATGTATGGGGGAATTTTCACTCTTTTGTACTCGAAACTTTTGCTCTCTTTCAAATATTCTCTGTGCTTTCTCAAACCTTTCTCCGCGCACTCAAAACTTGTCTATGCTTGGCGCAAACCTCCACTTGCAAATCGTTTTCTGCTCGCACTTGAAACAGAAAAGTACCGTTGCCTGGCAACCTCTCAGCCAATAGAGGTGAGAGATTGTTACACTCAGTGTAACAATGAAAGTGTTGTACTGGGTGCGTTTGTTTCCTTCTAGCGGGTGTGCCTGTGTGGCTACTATCGATTGTAGCAACCTGCGCTGCCCAGTGGATGGAGGGAGGAACAACGGCCTCAGCGTTCTGCTCCGTGTTGCACTAAGCATCCGCCAGCAGTGCTACTGAGCGCCATGAACTACTGAGTTTGTTGACCCTAATATAACAATTATTTATTTGGCCATACCATTACCACATTGATCATGCCATATTGATGCCAGCCATCTTTCTTTCTTTTTTGGTTACTTATATAAATTATCATTTTCGTCCTTAAAATAGCAAAATTTCCACTTAACTTTATATTTTGGCCCGTCTGATGATGTAACTTTTCAATATTAAATCATTTATAATATGATCAGTTATTCAGTACTTGAGTAGACTTTTTTACCAAATACTTTTTTGCTCTCACTTGAGTAATTTCTTGGGCGGCTACTTTTTACTTTTACTTGAGTAAAAATATGTTGATGTAGTTCTACCGTTACTTGAGTATAATTTTTGGGTTCTCTGCTAATGAGCCTCCCTCAGCAGCCAACTGTGGACTCGTTCCTCCAGCCATCTTTCTCTTTTGATTAGCTGTCCTTTGTGGCTGCAGATGGTAATGCTTAACGCTTGGTTCATATCCGTCAGTATGAGTTAACATTTAATGCAACAGTCAATAAATGCGTCACTTAGAGGAAAAAAACACGAATAAGTCGCAGAACCAGCCAAACTATGAATAAAGTGTGACTTATGGCCTGGGAAATACAATTTGTTTTTCAATCCAACGACATACAAGTTTGTGGCAAGAACAGAAACTGTGTGGCAGCAACTTTCCTTCCTGTTTTGGTCAAACGGGACAAATTTGAGGTTTGTTTCAAGCTAACCATGTGATTTTCTGCACCACAGTAAAATTTAACACCACCACTTTCCACTGGGAAATGTACTTTTTACGCTACACTGATCTGACATCTATACTTACCAGTGGCTCAGATTTTTAGACACAGAAGGACCGCGGCTCGGTTGGAAGCCATAATGAAACATGTCAGCAGTTATGGAATGTATTGGTGTGACATTTTGGTTTGAAATGCGTTCTCTCTAGAGATTGGATCTTAATAATTTTGTTGGTCCTTTTCAGACCAACAAAATCCTGTGTGGTAAGGAAGAAAACAAGCTTTTAGCTTCAGTCTGTTTTGCAAAAAATAGTTATCCTTTATTATCTCTATTGCATTAAGATCTGGAGTTTCTGGAAGAATTGAAGAATTGAAGAATTAAAACTGTTTTTTTTATTCATCCATGCTAACATTATTATAACCGGGTAAGCTTTGTTTGTTTGGGTACAATTTCCAGATTTCAAAGACTGCCATGTTTATCTGTTCAAACAGTTATATGCAAGTATAAACATCCTGGTAACTTCCAGCTATCACACTGTTCACTAAGGATGGTGTGATGTCTCAGATATTAAAGGAGAGCTATGCTTTTATCCTTCCATTTTGGTTTCTATCGCTTCTAAAAACAGTCCTAGTACTTTAACAAAAACACCCAGCCATTTTTTTGACAGTAAGTTAATGTTTTTTGTTGTGTGGAAAATGAGCCGTTTTAAAAACCTTTGGAATGTAACGTTACCTAGCAACCCCAGTAGAGACCAGCCCGTTACCTAGCAACCCCAGTAGAGACCAGCCTGTTACCTAGCAACCCCAGTAGAGACCAGCCTGTTACCTAGCAACCCAAGCTGAGTTCCAACAGCTGGTTTTACTGTTTGGTTGTCTGTTGACTTACTATTTTTTTTGGTTGGGTTTAAAGAGATGAGACGCCCCAGAATAGGCAGACCTGAACTGATTAAATCTCAGTATCTAGTATCTAAGAATGACTTTGTGCGAAAAATGTGATGAAAATGTTTTGTATCATGCAGAGACCTAACCTACCTTGTATTTTAAGCACAATAGGTCACCTTTAATGTTTTCATCGTGTGAAATGGTCAAATCAACACTACAACAAAAAAAAGATGTTGTGAATGTTCTAGTTGAAGCTGATAAAAGTGTCATTTTCCACAATGAAACAAGTCTCAAGATGTGCTTTACAAGTATATATTTTTAGAGGTGGTCCAATGAAGCTAAAATTTAAGTATTTGACCAAAAGGACCACCTTTATATTAAGAAAGGAAAGAAAGTTGTACGTCGATGCAGAAAAGAAATTGTTGGCGTCACGAGGAAAGAAGATTAAATGGAAACATTGAAGAAACATATTAAGATTGAAGCTAAATCTTAGTCACAAATTGGGCTCGCAGATGGAGAATGACACAGAGCATGTATCAAATTAGGGTGTTTTTACACCCGAGGTGTTTAGTCTATTTAAAACAAACTGTTTAATTTGTCCCTTTGGTGTGGGTCGTTTGTGAAGATGTGAGCACAGCAGTCGCATCAGAGTGTGGACTAAAATTATTGTATGAAGCATTTTGGAGTCTTGGTACGATTCAAAGTGAACTGTAGAGCGATTGGTTTATGATGTGAATGGGATTCAATCTCGATACAACACAGCTACCAGGTATATGATGTGAACTTGATTCAAACACTTCCCTGGAGTTTTTTTTAATATATAGAATAAAGCCAGTTTTACAATACTGTACAAACACAAAATCCTACCAAGTATTTTTGTCTAGTTTCTAGTTCAAATATCTTAGTACACAAGGAATAAGACAAACTAACTTATAAGTTAGTTTGTCTTATAAGTTTGTCAGTAAGATATAGAAGCTTGTTTTAAGTGAATGATTCCTTAATACTGATGAAAAATTTCTAGTTGCTCCGGAAGATTATTTCGCTTATGGAGAAAATGTTTTGTTATAAGTGAAATAATCTGCAAGTGGAACCAGTGCTGTTTTTAAATCAATATTAAGAAAATATTTACATTTACAAGCTCGCATATCTTGCAGAAATATTACTTGTAAATTAGTTATTTCAAGTGTACTAAGATATTTTCAGTAAAAAGTAGATCAAAAGTACCTGGTAAGATTTTCTGTTTTTGCAGTGTTCATTCTCCAGGTTTCAGCTTGTTCAGAACAAGCATCTGCTTCCTGTTTTTACATTTGGTGCTTCCAAACCAGAGACATCTGATCAATAAAAATATACTATGACTGGGTAAGCTCTGATGATGAGGATGATGATGGTGAACTTCCACAAGTCTGGTTCATCTTTGGGGATAGTTTCCAGAGGTCGGAAGCTGCCATTTTAATCTGTTCAAACAGTTATATGCAAGTATAAACAACCTGGTAACTTCCAGCTATCAAACTGTTCACTAAGGATGGTGTGATGTCTCAGTTATTACATTATTTTTATTATTTCCTTTTGGTTTCTACTGCTTCTACAACTCAGTCCAAGTACTTTACAAAAACACCCAGCCACTTTTTCACAGTAAGTTAATAGTTTTGTTGTGAGGAAAATGAGTCATTTTAAAAAACTTCGGAATATAACGTCACAAGTCAGCAGGCACTGCGCCGTTACCTAGCAACCCCAATGAAGCCCAGCCCGTTACCTAGCAACCCCAAGCGGAGTTCCGGCAGATTTGGACACATTTTACCAAATGTATGCGCTGTACAATGGGGGTATATAAACCTTACTGTACACGGTATGCTGTACTGTATAATGTATATTTACGGAATACAGTACCATATAATGTATATTTCTGGTAAATATACAGTAAATTTACTGTTCACGTAAATGGTAAATATTCCGTGTACTGATATACGGTATAAATGCGGTATATTTATATAGTATATTTACCGTTATATATATATATATATATATATATACAGATTTTACCATATTTATGCAATAATGTATACCGTATTTATACAATAAAATTCTGGCAACCACAACTGCTGATATTTTACCGTAAATTAGAGAATTTTTTACAGTGCAGCTCCACTCCTGAGTGTGTCAGAGGGAAAAAAAACCCTAAACTTCACTTTGACTTCTTGTGGTTCTCCGGTGGAACAAATCAGCTTCATGTGATGATGTTGCAGGTCGAGGGGAAAAAATAAAAATCCCCAAACCTGAGCCATGATGGCCCGTCAGATCCCATCTGTCAGTGCGTACACTAAACACAACCCCTTCAAACAAATCCACATGTCAGATCGCTGCAGATGAACTTCTCACACCAGCGCGGCTGTGTTTGGATGATCCGCTTTTGGCTACGCGCCTCGCTCTGACGGACGGCTCATTTGGCTGTTAGCAAGGTGAGGCGATCCTGAGCGGTGACGTCAGGCCGGCATGTCGAGCGACGGTTGATCCCTGCAGACGGACATGCTTTGTTAAAGTTGGTACCGGAACGTGCCTCCACATGAAAGACCGCATGTGCGCTTTTTCCAACAGATGGCAGCGCTCCGGCGGCTGGAGGAAGAAGCAAAAGATGGAGCAGGAAAGAAAAAAAAAAAAAAATGCCCCGCAGTTTGTGGCTTCTCCCAATTCTCTGCTTGTTTTTATGACTTTTGCTTTTTATTTACCCCTAACCACAGCCTGGGGACTGAAACGTGGCAAACATTGTTTTTATTTGTCTCATGACACTGGTTTGATGCCAGCGCTTTTGAGCCTGCTGGCTCAGGTTTTCGCTGTTGTTATGCAGCGATAAAAATGAAAAAAATCTCCCCTCTGGTTCTCATTATAGCTTTGTGAAATAGCTTCTTTAACTCCTAATGTTTTGGAACGCAGGGGCAGTTTCTTTCTTTTTTTTTTCTGCCATTTTCTTTTCAATCCTGACGTGTTGAAATCAGCCCTGTCCTGTTTCCAGCTCGTGGTTAGGAAAGCTCTCTGCTGGCGTGGCGCTCTCACATGACAATAAAACTGGAGTATTTACTTTTGTTTTTCCTAGAGATGTGTGGCCCGGGCCTCTCTTACTGTTGAATCATCTCATAAGACTCGCTGTGGGGCCGCTCCACCTCAGCAAGCATCTGATTTCAGAGAAAAAAAAACAATAAATGCACTTTTCACCTGCTAACCCAACCTGCTCTTAGGAAAAAGAGCAGGTTGCCAAAAGAGTAAAAAACCTGAATTCACCTTCAGATCAGTTATAAAAAGATAAAATTACCCCAAAATGTAACTTCTGTCCACATAGCGTAGATGTTTAGTGAGAGATTGGTCGTAACTGGTTACATTTATTTATTTTAAAATATCGCTACTCTTACTTCTACCAGCTGAATGAAAAGCAAATATGTTTTAACCAATAATTAACCAGACACATACACACACCTGCAGTTTTTGCTAAAGTTTAATATGTTTTCTGTTGAAAGAAACTACTTTGGAAATGTTGGCAACACTTTGTTTGAAGCGTTCTGTATAAGACTGATGTGACACCTTAATATTGATGAAAATTGCTAGTTTCATTGTCAGATAAATTCACTCATTACAAGACATTTCTGCCAATAATCTTCAAATAGAACTGGTTGTTCGTCAGGTGATAGAAGACTGACTTTGTATCTGTCTTTATGTGGCTCTGGATGTTCAGTTCTCACCATGTAAAGGTTTAAAACCAATAGGATTAATGGAAAATCAACTTTGAAAAACACAGGAGGCAATACTGAGAAATGTTAAAGAAGGTAAGATTGCAAACCTGAAAACACATCCCAACTATGAAGTACGGTGGTGGCAGTATCATGTGGTCTGACTGTCTTTTGCTTGGTTCCGTGCTCATCATAGAGTTCATGGTTTATAGTTCTTATATATGTCACATCTCTCAAAATCAGAGTTGGGCAGTAACTAGTTACATTTACTTGAGTAACTATTTGGAAAAAAAATTACTTTCAGGAGTATTTTTACTGAGCTGTATTTATTACTTTTACTTGAGTAATTTTATTATGAAGTATCACTACTCTTATGTTCTAACAACCTAAAAAACGTGAGAGTCTAGAACAGGGGTGGGCAACTCCAGGCCTGGAGGGCCGGTCTCCTGCAACTTTTAGATGCGGCTCTACTTCAACACACCTGAGTCAAATAATGAGGTCATTAGCAGGACTCTGGAGAACCTGACTGCAGTGAGGAGGTGATTCAGCTGTTGGACTCAAGTGTGTTGGGCCAGGGAGACATCTAAGAGTTGCAGGATGCCGGCCCTCCAGGACCAGGATTGCCCACCCCTGGTCTAGAACAAGATGGAGAAATGGCTAATGGCAGAAAGAGAAATCCTGCTAACATCTGACGCTACTCCGTGTTTGATGACATTTTGTGAAGAAGGAAGATTTTCAAGTCGTTTCCTTCCGTTTCCTTCTGCTGCAGCGCCACCACAGGTGAGGAGGGGAACAGGTTTTTAATTTTGATTCGTTTGACTCAGTGCAGTGTGGAAACAAACCACAGCAGCTGAAAATGTAACAAATGTTGCAACCTAAAGGATTTATGTAATATGAAGGAATCAAAGCAACACTCCAGGAATGTTTTTAATAAGGAAATAACAATATAACATGATATAAAGCTTAAAAAAGTAGATTTTTACATGTTATTTTCCCTTTAAATTCAAATGTTTCTACCATTAGACCTCCAGCGCAGTGCCATAATACGTTTCCCCGCTTCACTAAATCTACTTTAGGGTCAATTGGTGCAAAGTTCCCAAAGGTCACAATCTGCAGACTCAACATTTGCAGACCTCTAAACCTTAAGTGTTCTTCAGAAAAGCTCAAGAACCGAACATAAAGCGCTTCCAGAAACACTGAATATTATTTATGGATCATTAATTAAAAGGATTCTACGCCAATTTATAAACGCAGCTGGCAGGACACCAAAAATTAATTTCTCCAAGTCGACTATAAATCATATTTTGAGATGGCGTTCTCTATAGAGTTGTACTTTGCTTGGTTGTGTTGTAATTAGTGGCTGGCATGAAACAGGAATACATTACAAGGGAGAGGATTCGTTTGTGCAGCCACACCTGCACAAAATCTAAAAGAGAAAGTAAATTAAAAGAAAATATGTTCACAAGTGAGAAAATTAACTTCAGTGAAAGAAAAAAAAAAGAAGCAAATTTCCTTTTTCTGTGGAGTACAAGTTTTAATTGTGCCTTTGTTTTCCTTTTCAGGCTGTTGTACAGCTAGAAATGAAATGTAAACAAAGCTTTTTGAATTAAAAAGGTTTCTCTAACTCCTCCACCTTAAACTTGTCTTCATTAAATCAGTGCATCTCTCTCAAATGTCTCTGAAAAAAGACAAACCAACACAACTAAGCCAAACGTTTTTTTTACTGCAGGATGTCTGAGAGCAAATCCAAAAGCATAAAGTGACAAATGATCTGACCGCTAAACGTGTTTACAAGCTGCGATGGTCGTGAAGGAGATCGTCACTGCAGAGGCATGAGCCATGCTCTTTAGTTTTCTTATTTTGAGGCCGTCTTTCGTTGAATTGTTCTGCTTCTTTGACTTTCTGACAATTTGTATGGGACATTTCCACAACAAGGCGAACACCATAAAGACATGATACAGTAACAGATTATGAAGCCAGCAGTAAGGTGTAGTCAAATACCATCATAAAGGAAATAAATATGAAATATGTTGATCAAAGTTCCACTCACTGCTAATCACAAGCAGGTGGGATTTTTAGTTTGGATTTAAAGGAACTCTGTGTTTCAGCTGTTTTGCAGTTTTCTGGAAGTTTGTTTTAGATTTGAGAAGCAAAACAAAAACAAAAACTGAATGCTTCTTCGTGTTTACACTGCAAAAACAAAAAACGTTACCAAGTCTTATTTTAAGTGTACAAATATCTTCTAAGTGTACGAAGAAATTTGCACTAAAAACTACTAAAAAAACGCTTAGTAAAGTTTTGTGGACAAAAATACAGTGTGGTTCTGATTCTGTGGATGCAGAGCAAAACCAGAGCCAGAAGACCTCAGAGGTCCGGAAGGTTGCTATGACAACAGCAGTAGATCTTTAATGTATTGGGGTGCTGAGGCGTTCAGTGATTTATAAGCTAACAGCAGTATTTTATAGTCTATTCTCTGAGCTACAGGGAGCCGGTGTTGGGACTTTAGAACTGGGTTGATGGTCTCTATCGTCCTGGTTTTAGTCAGAACTCCAGCAGCAGCGTTCTGGATCAGCTGCAGCTGGAGTATTGATTTATTTAGACACAACTGCAGTAATCAATGCGACTAAAGATGAATACATGCTTGAGTTTCTCTAGATCTTGCTGAGACATTATTGATTTAATCCTAGAAATGTTCTTCAGGTGACAGAAGGCCGACTTTGTAACTGTCTTTATGTGGCTCTGAGGGTACAGTTCTCACCATCTAAAGGTTTTAAACTAAAAGGATTAATGGAAAATCAACTTTGAATGACACAGGAGGCAATACTGAGAAACGCTACAAGTGGTGTTAAAAGGGGGAAGATTATAAGGTTGAAAACACATCCCAAAGTACGGTGGTGGCAGTATCATGTGGTCTGGCTGCCTTTTGTTTGGTCCTGTGCTCATCATAGAGTTCATGGTTTATAGTTCTTTCTTATATACAGTATATCACAAATCAGAGTTTGGCGGTAACTAGTTACATTTACTTGAGTAACTATTTGGATAAAATGTACTTTTAGGAGTATTTTTACTGAGCTGTATTTATTACTTCTACTTGAGTAATTTTATTATGAAGTATTTCTACTCTTACTTGAGTAAAATCTCTGGATTTTCTACAGTCTGTTGATGTAATTCCTAATTATTGAATAGCTCAGATTTTGATCAATTATTCAGGAAATACGGTTTTACTTTTACTTGAGTAAAAATATATTGTAGTGCTACTCTCACTTGAGTACAATTTTTGGTTACTCTGCCTCAATCTGATCAAAATATTCCAAAAATGTGTGACAAATTCTCAAAATTGTATAAAATCAAAAGTGTTTTAAAGGTTATTTAAAACCTTTAAGAACATTTTTTCTTCTAACTGCGACCTACTTTCCTACTGGAAAAGTGCTGATTTCTTGCTTCGGCTCCAGTTAAACCAGTGATGACTTGACTTGGCAGCTTCGGCAGCACAGGTGCTAAATAGCTGGAAAAGCAGCAAATGTGATGCGAAGGGACGGAGATATCGATGACACAGATGACACGGATCTAATAGGAAGAGGCTTTCATGGGAAGCTAAGTAGATTTTGGCTCAGTCGCTCAACATGTTGCCTTTTGCTCCGTCCTCCTGCAGGTAACACATGTCAAAATGGCCTCATGCCTGCGCTGGTGCGTCCCACCCTGCCGACCGTCCAAACCTCGCTGGGCATGAAGCCGTTCCTCCCCATCCCGCTGGACACCGCCTCGGCCGCTCGCCTTTTCCCAGGATTCAACACGGTGAGTGAGAGATGGCAGGTTTCCACTTTCTGCTCCTGACCTTGAAAATACGTCATGTCATCCGCTGGTTAAATATCGCTCAAACCTTATAGATTTATCATCATGTCAGTACAGAGCTGACACCTTTGTTTCTGCGTCTGTATTTTTATCAGATTTTTTTAATTTGCAACTATTTTAGCTATAAATGTATCTATCATTTATTCTGATGATTAATTGATTAATTGAATAAAAATTTGCCATATTCTACAGATTTTCATTTAACCATATAATCCTTTTTATATATTATGAGACATATATTAGAAAATGAGAGTAAATAACTCAATAATAATAAGAAAATAAACATTTTATAACTTAGCGTTCCTTTAGTAAATTTGAACTGGGTGAAGCTAAAACCAGCACTTGGGGAGTTTTGAGTAAAATATATTTATAAACAAAGTTGTTTTTATCTAAAATGCAAAACCTACATATATTTTATACAGATCATGTATGATTAATACAGGATCTGTAAGATACTTATTTGAATGATAAGTTGCTAGATAACGGTCTGGGCTTGGCTGGGGTTGCTAGGTAACGCGCTGGGGTTGCTAGGTAACGGTCTGGGCTTGGCTGGGGCTGCTAGGTAACGGTCTGGGCTTGGCTGAGGTTGCTAGGTAACGGTGTGGGGTTGCTAGGTAACGGTCTGTGCTTGGCTGGGGTTGGTAGGTAACGGTGTGGGATTGCTAGGTAACGGTCTGGGCTTGGCTGAGGTTGCTAGGTAACGGTCTGGGCTTGGCTGAGGTTGCTAGGTAACGGTCTGGGCTTGGCTGGGGCTGCTAGGTAACAGTGCAGTGTGACTCAACAAGCAGGAGGTTTTTTAAACAACTTATTTTCCAGACACCAAAAATGTTAACTTGTTGCCACAAAAGAGCTGCGTGTTTATTTTTAAGGACTGTTTTTGAAAGCAGTAGAGTCTCATATGGAATTATAAAAATGTGCAACATGTGAATTTTGCACAGTAGGTCTCCTTTAAGGTCTGATCGGATGAAGGCAGTCTAGTAGGTTTTGAACTTTAATGCTCTAAATTCTGCTCCGATGTGAAATGTTGAATTTAATCAGTCTTCTTTTATTTCAAATTTGGTTTATTATGTGGCGCCAAATTATACCAAGATTTCTCCTTCTTCTATGCATCTGCTGTTGATAATCTTTCATTAGTTTTTTTTTGTTGTTGTTGATATTCTAACTATGGAAACGTCCTTAAACACATGAGGCTGAACCTCACTGAATTCATGACCAGTCAGAATGTTTGGATCCATTTCTGTCTCGTTTTGAAAGTCAAACGTTATCAGGAGGAAATATGCGACAGCTTAAATCAGCAAGGTTATCAAAAGAAAGATGGCTCCTCAAGGAAGAGAAAAAAACAGAGATAAAAGGCTAAAGGTTTCTGCTTAAATTTAAGGGATTAATTTAAAATCTGTTGGAAAGCGAGGGTAAAATATGGAGCACAGCTGGTTGGAAGTGGGAAGGAATACAGACATGAAAGAGTGGGAGTGGGGACGTCACAGAGAAGTAGCACGATAACCCAGGAGAAGACGGATTGTTTCTGTTTCATGGGAAAGTTCAGGATCCCTCCGCTGCCTAATCTGTATTTAACAGACTTCTCTCCAGATAATGAGTAAAACACTGCAAACCCTCCAAATGGTGCAGGATTAACACAAAGAAATCACCTCTGGGTTTCATGCGCATTTGAACAATCCACTCTTTATCTTTCACAGTTACTGTTTTATCCTACTTTTCTTTAGGTTTTTTTTTTTTTTTTGTCTTTTGCTTTCCAAACTTTCCTCACAGTTCCAGATTTCCGAATGCAGCTCATTCTCTGCGCCTCTGACACGAGTCTTAAACCGGGGACTGATGTGTCGCACAGACATGGGGATAACAAGCCGTGGAAAAAAAAAAAAAATCAAAAGCTGAAGAAACTGAATCAGGTCATATAGGAACCATCAAGGTGGAGGAAAAAGATGATATATAGTGTTATTGAGATTTTTTTCCATTTCAAACTTTCATTCCTGCCTTTCTGGAGGGGAAAATTGCTTTTTTGGACAACAATTTCTTCTCGTTTTGGATACTGTGTCTAGTTGGGCGGAGTTTTCACCATACATTATTCCCACAAGTCTGAATCAGAAGTGAGGCGCGCCACTGAGCCGCCATCTTGGTAGGCAAGCGCAGTGCAAGCCATAAATGAATCGTGGATTCGAAACCAACAACAAGAAAGTATGTTGACACTCTGGACCAAATTATGTTTCAACAAAATCGCTGCTGTCGGGATCGACCAATATGAGAATGTGGCTTGCTAACTGTTGTCATAACAACTCCATAGCAACTGTCATGACACTTAGTTATGGACACCTACCAAAAATACTTAATTTACCTTTGGGATAAATAAAGTATTTTTGAATTAGAATTGTACATATAAAAAAGAATAAAAAAGAGAGCAGTACATTTCTGTCAAAAATTCTCAGAAATCTTCTAGAGAAAAACTGAGAAATTTTGAAAAGTGAAAATTTATCAGAAATTTTCAAGAAAAAACTTGGAAATTAGAAGTTTTCTAGAAAAAACAGGAAAATTTCAAACATTTCTAAGTCTTGGTTTTTTCTACAAAAAAGAAGAAAATTTTTGGATTGAAAAGTCAAATATTTGCTAGAAAAAAAACTCAAAGTTTTAGATCAATCTCAGAAATCTTCTAGAAAAACTGGATAATTTTTAGATTAATCTCAGAAATTGTCTTGAAAAGAACAAGAAAAATGTACAAATCTTGTTTTTTCTACAAACGAATAAAATTTATGATTGAAAAGTCAAACATTTTCTAGAAAAAGATCAAACTGAGATTTTTTTTCTAGAAAAAACAAGAACATTTCTTTCTTGCTTTTTTGTAGCCAATTTGTAACTTTTAAACAGATATTTCCAAGTTTGTTTTTTTTCCAGAAAATTTCTGAGTTTTTATTTTGCTGCAAATTGGAGATTTTTGGCAGAAATGTACTCCTTACTTACTTTTTCACTTCCATCTCACATGGCCCAAATGCGTCGTCGTACTTAAAAGCTGCGGATTGAAAACAGTAAAACACATGAAGCAAATCATTGTGCGTTTGTGAGGCCCAAGCAGCGCATTAGATGCTGGAGATTTGTGATTGTGCTGTAATCGTGCACAGAAACCGCGCAGCTGTTTGACCGAGCGGAGCGGATTCTGTGATTTACAGATCTTTCCATCTGCACTCCCCTCTGAAAGCAGACGCTTTACATCGGCTCAGATGAGGTCACATTTGCTTACGTGCCTCCGGGGCTCAATAAACATTTATGTTCCCCTGTTTCTTTTTGAAAAATAAAAGAAAAAACACATGATACTATCCTGATGATGACAGTTCTTCCATTATCGCACCACAGGAGTGAGAATACACTTAATCATGGCAAGGTACATGCTATTAAATTTATTTCTCATGTGTTGGGAAGAGAAAAGAGGGAAAAAACAGAGGAAATGGTGCAAGCGTGTCCGCACCTGCGTGAAATGACAATAATACCAAAGTCTCTTGTCGAAGCGCTGCACAGTCTTGTTCTGGGATGAGTGACAGACAAAAATCAGGGAGTCCATGGCCAGAGGCGGAGAATGGATGTTTGTTCTCGCTCTCTCTCTTTTCCCTTTGCCCCGGTGGGGCACCGCAACACAATAAAATACTGCAGAAAATATGACTGCAAGCCACAGAAGAAGACTTGAAGCATGTAAGTGCATGTGTAAAGAGAGCAATGAGGTGGAAAGCTTCTTTACGAGGAGTTTTCGGTTTGAGAAGAACAAGCACAAAGGCGAGGCGAGAGCAGCTGGTTTGGTTTTTTCTGCAAACTCTACTGCCTGCATTCCAGTTTTTTATTTAAATGAGCACATATTTAAATAGGAATTCAAAAATCAATCATTTGAATTCCTCTCTCAGACCGCAACCCAACTTCCTCCATTATTATTATTATTATTATTATTATAGTCACAGTTCTGATTACAGACGCTCTCAGTGTCTGTATATTCACATATTTAAATAGTCACCTATTTGTTCATGCAATTATGGCACTTGTGGCCCCGGATATAAGATTGTTTTGTGAGTGTCTTTAAAAAAAAAAACACATTTTATCCAGAAAAGTGGGTTAGTAGTTAAAAATAAAGCAACCGGTATAAAAAGAAGAGGTTCAAGTTTAGCTGAGTTATATAATTCAGTAAAGTGAGGGCCTGCCATGGTAACAAATTGATCTGGATGATAAATTGTCCCAGAAGTTACGTTTTGAGACCATTTTCATCTAAGTTAGTGGTAATAATGGCAAGAACATATTCTCAAATATCAATGAACTTTAAATTATAGCAAACGTTTAACACTGGAACTGGAAGATGTTTTATATATCCAAAATAATTAAACAAAATAACAAATAAAATGAATTATGAAGCCTCTGTAAACAAAAAAAGGATAGTTGAGACCAAAGCACCAGAATGAAGACTCTAGTCATCCAGTTTTTGGTAGAAAGAGAAAAACGATAAATAATGCAAAAGGAAATTATTGAATTTGCTTTAAGTATTCATGCGATTATCGAGTTATTGCTACTGGCGTAATAAAGTGTTTATGCTTGATTTTCCTTCTTTCATAAGAAAACGTTTCCTTTTGGTTGGGATGCTTGGCAGTTAAATCCTGCAGCTGCATGGCTGTATGTCATTTCAGTAGAAAAAGAAAAAAAAAAGTTATTTTTTGTCATCTGATTCTCTTTACTATTAATGAAATTGTGGATAGAAATGTATCTTTTGTGTCAAAACATTTTGTACCTATCTATATGAGTCTCTGGGATGGGGACGCCAAAGCCTAAATCTTATTGGTCAGTTTACTTTTCTTTATTTTCTTGCTTGGTGTTTTTTCTGTGAGCTAAAAAGAGCGGAGTTTGAATGAAAGAGCGGAGTTTGAATGAAAGAGCGGAGTTTGATCCCTCCTGTAGTTCTAAGACCGGCCGTTTGGATCCCGCCTGAGCCTTTTACCGTGTGTGCACTTCTGGCGGGGTCGTCGGTTTATGAGGTTTTTTTTCTTGGTTTTGCGAACTGAAGAGCTGATGGATCACCCAGTTGACCGACCGTGACATCTGCTGCACTCCTCCTGAGCGCCGCGCTAAAACTGGGGTTAAACAGTTAAATCTAGTTGAAGCATTCTCCAAAAGAGATCACACAGGTAGGCTTTGCTTTCACGTCTTTATTGTTTAGTGTAATTTGTAAAGTAAATAAATAAATTAAAATAGGCCTGCTGTTTTAGCGGTCCATGCGCAGTACAGGTGTGTATTTGTGTGGTTTAGGTTTGTGCTGGTTTTGTGCGACATGATGCGCGTTGGAGACGTGGTTCTGCTCTTGCAGGTCGGGTCCAGTGACAGTTTTGTCCAATAATATTCTGCAGACGCCCCTGATGCTACGTTTTCATCCTAAATGGTTCACTTTTGATTAATAAAAACAGAAACCTATAAACTCGGATCAAATGAAAGCAGTGGTCAGATTGTAGCTTTTATTTGAAATTAACTAAACTGACCAAGGAACAGTGATGCCATTCTGCCTTTCACCAATGACATGTTAATAATGAATCATCAAATCTACAAACATATTTTACGCATTATAGCAAGAGCCTGCTAAACTTTTAAAGTTGCACTGTATTGCATCAGCTCCAGAATTAATTGAAACTGGTCATAACAACAAAGAGAGCGGAGAAAGTAATTGATTTTGAACTGGAAATGTGATCGGGAACGAATTGTTTGTCGAATAAACTCCGTGGTCGAGTCTAAGGAAGGAGCGTGGTGTTCCAGCGGGGAGTGTTTTCTGTTCTGCAGAGGGAAAAATGAATTGAAACGGTTCAGGAAGCCGCAGATGAGGCAGATTAGTGCAGCTGGAGGTTATTCCTAAACAGTTTTCATTCTTATCGCATGCAGTAATGTTTAAAGCCTCAGAGGACAGCTACAGGTCAGGTAGCATGATGCCATCATGATGGAAACTGTGTGCAGCGTTGTTCAGGTTTTGGTATTTTCTTGGGTGAACCAATAAAAAAGTGGCCTTTTTAGTCTCACTTATGTGTGTTTTGTTTTAAATATAGCATCTGCATATTAAAACTTGTCTTCAGGGTTTTCTCTGACATATTGGAGTCCTGATAAAGAAGTGACATGTAATTCTTTTTCAGAGGAGTAGAAACTAAAAATATCCACTGATATCCTCATCCAAAATCTTCCTGAAAGCACCTACTTTAGATTAGATTGCCCATGACATTACCATTTTCTCTGTTTATTTTTGCGCTGTGTTTGCTCATTTATGGACCCAGATCGTTTTGTTCTCATCTATCTGACAGATTCTGGGCTCACGTTTCCATGTCTTGCAGTTTTATCAAAGCATATTCCCTTCAAATTCATCCCAAGTTTCTGGCCCTGCAGTGACGCGAATCAAGAGTCTGGATCTTAACAAGCGACAGAGCAGAATATTCATTTCAGGGCGTCTGAATCTTAAGGGACATCTAAATCTAGACAGTTGATCAAAACATATCTAATGCAGCTGGAATCTCTATTTCTTTTTTTTTTCTTAACTTAAAATGTAATATGCATCACGATAAACACAGAATCTGACCGTTTTTGGTCTAGTTTACGCATCAAATAGACAAAACTAGCTTGCAAATAAATTTTCAGCAAGATATAGGAGCTTGTTTAAAGTTAATAATTGCTTAATATTGATGAAAAAGTTCTTGATCTGGCTTTTATTTCACTTGTAGAAAAAATGTCTTGTTACAAGTGAAATAAAATGCTAATGGAACTGGTACTTTTTATTAGAATTAAAGACTTGGTGACTTAAAAAGCTCTTGTATCTTGCTGAAAAGTTATTTGCAAGTTAGTTTTGCCTTATTCCAAGTATACTAACTTATAACATTTCACCAACCTATAGGAGCTTGTATTAAGTAAATAACTCCTTAATATTGATGACAAATACTAGTTTCACTGGCAGATTATTTCACTTATGACACAGGAAAACATGTCTTGTTATAAGTGAAATTATCTGCCAATGGAAGTGGTATTTTTCATCAATATTAAGGAAATATTCACGTAAAACTAGCCACCTTTGAGTTAGTTTTGTCTTTTTTCAAGTGTTCTAAGATATTTGAAACGAGATTAAAAATACTTGGTAAGGTTTTGTGTCTGGCATACTTACAGTGGCCGGTTTTGCAAAAAAGGGGACAAAAGAGAGTGGGCTTTGAAGAACTTTTTGAATTGCTCTGCAACTTTCAATTGATTCAGTCACAGAACACTTATTGAAATTGCCACCTTGAAAGAATTGAAGCACAGCGAAGAGGAGAATGAGAGGAAACTGGGGAGAAGAGGACCGGGAACAGGAGAGTTTGAGAGTGTAATGAAAGAGAAAAGTGAAAGGAGGAAAAGTGGTTTCAGCTTAAAAGAGCCGGGTGTTAGACGGACGGACAGATGGATGCGATGTGTGTGTGTGCGTGCGTGTGTGTGTTTCGAGTTGTCTTTCTTTGGTCCTGAAAATAAGATCAATCCCACATGGAACCTACATTTGTCTCAGAGAAACAATACAAACTCCATTTCCCCCCACAGAGTAATCAGGAATGTGATGCATCGATTCTCTGCTCAGATCTGCACGGTGGGAAATTGCTTTGTAGTCCTGTGACATGCCGGCCTCTCCCCTGCACTCCCGACTCCTTCGCAGCCCAGTCAGTGTTACTGTCACTGGCTTTAATGGAAATGTGCTCCTTGACAAAGCACATAACACGGCAAGTCAAATGGCTCCTTTGTCCGTTTGAGAAAAGCTTTAATGTGTTTTTTGAGTATAAACATTGTTGGTTGTCTGACAGCTGCAGCCCATTCACCTCTGAGTCACTGTACTTAGATTAGTTTAGTGATGCAGGAAGGCAAATTGAGCCTTCAACGTGACTCTGAAAACTAGGATTCATCCGGTGAATCCTAGTTTTCACCGGATGAAAACTAGGATTTCATCCAGTGAAAACTAGGATGAAATCCTGATTTCTGCTGACACCAGAAATCTGCTGATTTCTGGTGTCTGCTGATGATGAATGCGCTTCATTTCTACTGTAGGATTCAGGATTCGGCAACAAGAAAGAGACAGAAGAGTGAGTTTTTTGGTCTACTATTTAGTGCAGACATCTTAACACACCTGAAATACGACAAAACTTACAAGGAACATTTCAGCAAGATATTGGAGTTTGTTTTAAGTCAACAATTCCTTAACACTGATGATGAAGTATAACTTCTGCTGGTAGATTATTTCACTTACAACATGGGAAAAATACCTTTTTATAAGTTTTATATTCTTCCAGATGCTATTTCTTTATTAAAATCAATTTGGAGGAATTATTTACTTTAAAAAAGCTTCTTTCTGCTTCTTAAAAGCTGTTTGAAACTAAATTTTGTCTTGGCTGGACAATAAGCAATAAGCAAAGTTGGTGGAATCTACTAACTCTCACTCTCTGGTTACCTAGCAACTCAATCATTCTTTGGTTACCTAGCAACAGCCTGCTGAGTAACTGGCAGCAGTTGAAGGTGATTCATAACTTCTTTAAAATAAAACAAACAAAGTTGTGGAGTGAAAACTGAAGACTGTGAGCCGTTTCTCCTTCTAGCATTAGCATTTGTTTTGGTTGTATTTACCCACAATGCCTTGCGCTGTAGTCCGCTTCCTGCTTTTGGAATGGTCACCGTTATTATAAGAATAAAGTCATAAGACAACTTTATCCTTTTTATAAGGTAAGAAGATTAACGCTATAAGTAAATATTTTTAGAAAGATGTCAAACATAGCATTTTGGAGAAGGTACGCGTCTAATCATTAGTAACCATGGAGACAATGCTGCACCGTCATGTAGCCTGGCTAGCAGGTATGGAAAAAGCTGGTTAGCATCTCGTCTTTTGTACGTTTAATTCTGCTCCGTTGTAAAGAGAAACATGTTTATGACTGTGATGTAAATCATGTCTTGTGAATTCAGACAGAGTCTGTAATTCAGGATGGAGGAAGTATAGGTCGGTTTCTAAGCTAGCTGTTTACAACTTTTATAAATCCCGCCATCTCTGGGCCCCAACCAGGTGTGTTACCTTCACAGACAAATTAGCTCGACTCCAACAAGTAGAAGCCATGAATAAACTGGCAGAAACAACTTTGGAAAACAATTTCAGTTGCTCTGTTCAATGCCCCGTCCCTCACTTCAGACGTCCGAAATGGCGCCTTGAATAATTACGTGACATAGTTACCAAAGGTCAATACTGCTCGTACTTTTTTCTGCTGACTTTCAAACGATAAATAATTGCAGTTGGTCGGGTCTGGTTTCCAGATTTACCCGTGTGCCATAAACATCTTCAGTAATAGATTGTAAATTGTGTTCCTGAAGGAAGCATGTGAGCTGACAGAACGAAGGGGGACGATCAAAGCTGGAGACCACCGCAGCGCCAGCCGATTACCTTCCTGTGGGTCACACCTGCTGGACCGGACCGCTTTTCTGTCCAACATGACTGTGCAGCGGCCCCTGATAATTCACTTTAGGCTGCGGGGCTTTTTAACCCTCTGAACTGGAACAATAAGATGCAACGCTACGAATCCCAGCGCTCATATTAGTGTTTCAATTCTGTGAAATATCCACTGATATAGACCGATCGTTTACAGAGGTCTGACTGTTTCTGTGATATTTTTTTTTCTTTTCTTGTGGTTAAGATGCGAGAGAGAAACATTAGACGCCCACAATCTGTTTCTGATTTGACGCTGCTGCCATGTGCTCCGGGTTCTTTGAGGCGACAACAAAATATTTCAAGTTTAACTGCCTATGTGCTCATCTTAAAAGAGGAATTACTACTCAATTTGGGAATTCAAGACAGAACGTTGCAGTTAAAAACAGCAGGACGTGTTTTAGATGTTGGCATGGGTTGGAGAGGGGGAATAAAAATAAATAAAAGTAAAAATCAGGATTTCAATGTTGAACGGTTTGAGCCTTTATGATGTGTTTGATATTTGAGGTTAATTGAAGTTGTCACCTCTTGTTTGACAAATCTGTGGGGAAAAGTCACCTGAACAAACTGCAGACGGCTACAAGACGCTGGCAGAAGTTTTCAGAGGACGCATGAGAGAAATGTTGAGCCGATGATCATCATACTGCTGATGCAGCCTGTCTGAGGCAAAGATCCTCGGGGCTGAGGCACTTTACTCCACATTAGTGTGGTTTGTAGACTCCCTCTTATCCTAAGGAGACCATTAGACTCTCGATTAAATTGAATTAACCTAAAAACAATACGCCGTACTTTACAGTCAGGTCTTAAAAACCGGGACAACAAACTGAAAAACCATTAAATCAGACGTTTTACTACGTTTCACTCAGAATTCATCTGCATGTTTCTAATATTTTCATTATTTCAAGATGTAAAATGCATATAAAAATGCTGTGAGGCCTGCATGAGGTCAGGCAGTAAAGTAACAGATGTGGGGGTTTTTTCAAATCCTCCTAAATTAAACCCCTATGGTGACATGCACGACTGAGGAGGAAGTTCCTAACATAAAAGGGAGCTGGGTAAACATTTGTGCCTGGTAAAGAAAAGAGTTAAAGCCTGCCGCATTAGTCGTAGCAAAACAAAGGAGGATTCCTTGACTAAAGTAAAAAGTAAAATGACGCTTAAGGAAGAAAAACGTCCAGTGATTTCATGTTAGCTTTAGCCAGAGCTGCAGTCTGCAGAGAGGCAACAAAGAAATCCCATTTATATTTGCATATATATTTTAAAACAATAGTACTGCAAACATTTCTATTAAAAAAGTCTGACAGTAACACCGAAAGCGCTGCAGGAACTTCTGTTGGACACCGTTTGGGCTCTACATGTGGCAACGATCTCCTGCATTATTCATACGTCAGGGTGGTGAAAACTACAAAACAAATGTTTGACATAAAAACAATAGTGCAAAACAAACACCTGTCATGTTCTGCGGCAAGACCCACCTGCGGGAAACGCTCATGAGGCGGTGATAAAGGTTTAAAATATCTGCTGAGATGAAAAGAAGATGTGAGGTCTGAGTCGTGGGGGATCGTTCAAGATGGCTGTTTTCTGGAAAAACGTGAGAGAAACGAAGGAAAGTGGAAGTTAGTGAGTGAAAAATGGGTTCATAGTGGCAACTATAGTGATAAAAATCAGTCAAAAGGTGAAATAATGATGTTTAAGTTTAAATACGTGCAAATCTATGTAAGCTGGTTAATGGATATTTTTGTGTTTTTGTATCCTGTAAAGAAAAAATGTAAATAATTTCTGATGATTTCAGGAATATAAAAATATATATATAGATAGAAATCAGAAGAGCAAAATAACAGTCATCCAAAAAGAAGTTTACATCATTTTGAATTTTAAACAACATAAAATTTAACAACACACAAACCGTGATTATACTAAAGCATAATAATTTTATTTTCAGATTAAACAATGTTAATCCTCCTCCTCCCTGAGCTAATATTGCCATCTGAAGAAATACACCCAAGCGGAAACAACCAATTAGAGCCAGGGGGAGGTTCTCAGCGCTGTCAATCACCCTCATGCATTCTCTGTTCAATGTGCTAATGATGGAAAAAGCACTTATCATCCCAGGATAACTGCCTGTATGAAATCATGCTAACTAGCGTAGCATTCACAACAAGAGTGGGAGCTGAGAATGATTGGCAGCGCTAAGACCCGCCTCCTGGTTCTGATTGGTTGTTTCTGATTAGCACTGGGAGAAGACAGAAAAGCACAATTTTTTTCACCGATTGTTTCCTACTATACTGTCACAACATGATGACAGTATAGTAGTTTTTTACATATCAAATATGTAAAAAAATAATTCATATAAAAGTTACATACTGTAGCTTTAACAGCTAGTTGAATTGGTTTAAGAGTTAAAATCAACAGTAAATATATATATATATGTACAGTAAAATGATCAAAAGAGATATAAAACAACGTATTTAAAACTACTGAATCTAAAACAATTACAATATTTAACAATGAATTCAGGTCCAGTTCATGTTTGGCCCATTTTTAAACCTTGAAATAAATATTTTGCTGCAAATCATGGTCTTAAAATCAGTCTAGCCTGCTGCTGCTTTCTCTCTCAACAAATGTCTCTCAACTGTTACATGGTTGATCCATTTAATAATAAAAAAAACAGTTACAAAGCTGTCAAAACTTATTAGATTATATTTTGTCTTGAATCTAACTTTTAATTTCGGACATAAAACTGGAGCCTCTACCCGCTTTCACCTGCTTGGTTTTTGTTGAAAGTGTTTTTTCCAGCTGTCAGCAGCTGTAAATATCGACACCATTACAAATCAAGATGTCTTCACTCTTCACAGATGGTTCTGAGTAACAAACCATCTGTCAAAGCAGGCATTAATTAAAACAAACAAGTAATCTGGGTGACTTATCACCGCTTCAGGAGTTTTAAACCCAAAACCTGAAAATTATTTACTTTTCAGAACCGTGAAAAGGCTGAAACCACCCAGCTTTTCGTGGTTGGGTGGTTTCAGACCCAAAAGGTATTGTTTGTCATTTCCAAGTAATCTCAGTAATATGTTTTAAAGCACTGGTATGTGAATGGCATGTTTTCTTCCTGTCATTATTCTGTGTAACTGGGGGATTCTGAGGTTAATTTATTTGTTGTGTTTTTGGTAAAAATTTTAGCCAACGCTTTGTGTGTAACAGTCTAAACACTGCAAAAACAGAAAATATTACCAAGTAATTTTGGTCTAGTTTTTAGTGCAAATATTCAAGAATTCAAGGATTTTTTATTGTTTGTATGTGACCTGTAGATATGTATATTAAAAAAGTGTTTGTGTGTGTAAATAATTTATTAGATGAAGCTGAATTAAGATTAAATATCTTAGAACACTTGAAATAAGACAAAACTAACTTAAAAGTAACTTAAGCAACACACAGGAGATTGTTTTGAGCCAATAATTCCTTTTTATTGATGAAAAATTACTTGTTCTGTTGGTAGATTATTTCATTTATAACAAGATATTTTTCCCATGTTATAAGTGAAATAATCTGCCAGTTGAACTACAACGTTTTCATGAATGTTAAGGAATTATTGACTCAAAACAATGTCCTATATCTTCCTGAAAAGTTACTTTTCAGTTAGTTTTGTCTTATTTCTTAGTTATTTGCGCTTGAAACTAGAGCAGACGTATTTGGTGAGTTTTTGCAGCCAACATGTCTGTTGTGTAATAGAGAGAACTCTCACCCAACGCAGATGTTTTGGTGTTTCCCCATAAATTCCCAGCGCCTGACTTCGATCCCGCAGGAATTTTCTTGGTTTGTGTCGGAGTTTACTGCGTACCAAGCAGAACCATCTGGGGTTCAACTCCATGAATCTTCTTACACCTGCAGTTCCATTGTTTCCCTAATGTTTCCCCAACGAAACGCACACTGCACCCCAGGGTGGAATATTAACACCGTCTTCCTGCACGGAGTCGAGGTCGACGCCTGGATTTACGAGGGACGGACTCCCAGGACTAAATCATTATCTGGATGAGGCCGTCTGGGACTTGCAATCCCTAACGCCAGTGGTGCGAGGTCTTCACGTCCGCCCCGTTTCTCTGCAGTGATACTTCCAGACCTTACATAAATATGTCCCCTGTGTGCAGAGAGAACTTGAACAAGGGTCACCCATAAATCATTTGCGCTACAGAGGCCCCATGTGAGGGTGGAAGTAGAATTGGAGTGAAGGAAACAAGGCTGAAAGTGGGTGGTTTGAATTCTTAAACTGCCTGGGAAATTATGCATGGAGATGATGCAAGAACCGGTCATTGGTTTGGTATTTTGGGGACACCATGAACTCCAAAACAGACAAGTGAGGGCCTGTGTTTACATGGGATATAGAAACTATATGTTCGAAAACAGATGCGCAATTACATAATCGTACTACTTTGAAAAGCAGAAGTGGAGCGTCCTGCACCACCAATAAACATGCAGCAAGTGGTTTCTGAATTCTAAGTCTGCAACAAAACATTTGTCTTTTCCAGCAGTCATTGTACAGCGCATACAGCGGTAAAGTTAGCTGGCCAAACGTGGTGGAGCTGTGCTTGCTAGGTAACAGGGCAGAGCTCTGCTTGGGGTGCCAGGTAACGGGGCAGGGCTTAGCTTGGGCTGCTAGGTAACGGGCAGAGCTTAGCTTGGGTTGCTAGGTAGCGGGGCAGAGCTTAGCTTGGTTTCTAGGTAACGGGGCAGGGCTTAGCTTGGGCTACTAGGTAGCGGGGCAGAGCTTAGCTTGGGCTACTAGGTAGTGGGGCAGAGCTTAGCTTGGTTTCTAGGTAACGGGGCAGAGCTTAGCTTGGGTTGCTAGGTAACGGGGCAGAGCTCAGCTTGGGTTGCTAGGTAACGGTGCAGGGCTTAGCTTGGGTTGCAAGGTAACGGTGCATTGTGACTCAATAATTGTGAGGGTTTTGAAACGACTCGGTTTCCAGACACCAAAAAACATAACTTATTGCTAAAAAAAAACTGCTTAGTAAATTTTTAAAGCACTTGGACCGTTTTTAGAAACAATAGAGACCAAAATGGAAGTACAAAAATGTACAAAATGTGAAATTTTCATAATAGTTTCCCTTTAATGTGTCTAATGTCTCATTTCGCTCGGTTGTATAAATGTGCATAGCACCTTTAAATTCTTAGTGATTTAACATTCAGTTGAAAAGGATCTTAAGGATCTGTTCAGTATTTTTTGTACAAACTGATTAATAACTGGATAGCAGAAGGAGATTTTCTACTGAATTTGAACAGGTGAAGCTAAAACTGTTGAACATATTTACACATAATGTTTTTATTTATTTTAAATATATATATATATTAAAATGGCTTAATTACTCCTCTGAGGGCGTCGCTCTTTCAGAAACCTTTTTTTTTACTCTGTGTACCCCAGTTAATGATTAATTGATTACTAAACTAATTCAACATGATTAATCTGATTACTTAAGGCTGTTCTAAATTGCTTTTAAACAAGTTAATTTAGTTTTTTGTTTTAATACAAAAGCAATAATGAAGGTAAAAAAAACTTGATGCACCAAATTTTTCCCATCACTAAAGCCCTGAATTTTAACAGGCATGTGTCGGCTTTTAAAATTTATTGTATCAGTTTCTGTTTATAAATAGATAAAATGTGTAAATATTTACCATTGCGTGAATGAGGAGTAAAGATCATTGATGTTCAATCAGCAAACCTCCTTTAAATAAATTAAAAAGCTTCAACTCTTAGGAACATCCCAGTGAATTCACAGTTTCCATGTTGCTCATGCATCGATTTTGGAAATCCAATAGACGGCCACACTTCTCTCTCATTACCACAGAATCAGGCTTCATTGATATTCATGGTGAAGTATTATGAGAATATAAATCGTTTAATCTAAAACTTTTCATTGAACCCTGTCAAGAGTCAGACCCTTTCCTCCAGTCTGTGGGCAACTGGACGAAATGACAGATTAGAAATTACTCTTTGTTGTGAATCAGCAGTTTCAGATGGGTCATTTGCATGTAAAAAGACTGTCAATTTACTGACGCGGCAATTTTTCAAAGCTTAAGGTCCCGACTTCAACCGAAACACACACAATTCTCAGCGTAGGTTGGTACTTTGTCTCCATAACGGCATGAAAATCTTGTCTTTCTTGTGTTTTTCCTTTTATCAGATGTGAAGGATGGGTTGCAGGTAAAAGCTAAGTGTCTTTGAATCTTTACTAAATCTAAAACAAGACTGAGCGTTCATGTGTGCAGTTTGGTGGGAAGACTATATTTTCCCTGCAGCAAACTAAAATCGGTTTGGATTATTTGTGCAGAACCAATTTAGAAGACTAATGCCCTAATGGTGCTGCTTCAAAAAGTAAACAGGTCCAACTTAATCGCTGCCACATGTCACAGAAATTTGCTTTAAGTGGGAGTTCAAAGACATAACCAACAGAAATGGCATCCAGAGCACATAAATGACTCGACAGTTTATTCCTTAGGTATTAAGGAACAATAAAAACAACCTTTGATTTAAGTTTGAAGCTGCAAACTGAAAATTCCCCAAGTTTTAGCATCTTGGAATCTGATTAGTTGATCAGATTCACCACTCAGAAACCCTCAAACCAGTACAGCTAGCTGAGTCTGATCAATAGTAGCTTTATTGGAAATATATTAATATATTAAATAAGAAAACAGCTTAGCTCAGATTAATCAGCAAAGAAAGTTTAATAAATCTCTTTAAATAATTACAATTAAATTAAATTCAGTTCTTTTTGATTCCATTAGATTTCACTTATTAATTTGATTGGGTTCAGTTCGATTCAATATATTTGATTCCTTCTTATTCATATTAACTGATGAAATGGATTCAATTTTGTTAGTTTTCATTCAACTCTTGTATTGTTTTCCTCTTTAATCTTTTCATTTCAATTGAGCTCAGGTCAATTTAATTCTACTTTTTTCCAATTTAGACAGATTCTTAAGTTTGATTTATTTTTTATTTTTTTCAATGTTTTTGTTCAGTTTGGTTAAGTTTATTCTATTCAGTCTGATTCAGTTCAGTTCGATTCAATTTGTTCCTTTTTATTCCGTGTACACGGAGGCTACGTCCATCTTAGCTAGCAGATAAAAGCTACATTAGCTAAGCTAACTTTGCTAATTCGGCAGTAAGTACTGCGGTAGATATCACTGGTATTGATCTTACTCAAAAACTGACATCAATTAGTAGTTGTAATGTACTTATATTGTTCATAAGTTAGACGGGAACAAAGTGAGAGCGAGTTCTAAGCTTGTGGCTTCTTCGCTGTTGTCATAGCAACTCCATAGCAACTGACACGGCAGTTGGTTCCGGATTCCAGGATGCCAAGATGGCTGTCGGCTACGGAGTTACAGGAAGTGTGACGTCACATGAGAACTATCCAATTCAGTTCGTTTAAATTTAGCTTAACTCAAATAAACTTTAATTACCAAATGTTAATAAAATAGTAGTTTTTACATGAAAAGTTCTGCTTTTACACACAGAGAGATAATTATTATGTTTTTGACGTTTTATGATTTCCAACAGTTTAATTTAAAAAGATTCAAACTTTAATATTTTTTATGAAGACTTCTTGAAGCTTTGGTGGAATTTACATGCAGGTCTGGTACTTTGGTTCACATCAAATAGCCACAGAGGAAAGACCAATAGGGCTTTAATTAGATCTGATCCAAAGGTAATTACTTCGAACAGCCATTTGAGCTGACAGATACTCTGATAGCGCTGAATAGAGTGTGAGAGTTGGATACGGTGTTACATTTTTATCTTTTATCTCGGCTGAACTGTGGACCAAGCACAGGGGCAGCCAGATGCCTTCAGGGAACTCTCCCAGTTCAATATTTCATCCTGATGGGGCCCAGCGATGTTGGAGGGGTCAGCGCTAAAGACCGATGGGACAGCGGAGAAAGAATAGAGTAACACCAGGTGAACATAATGTCTGTGGGAAAAAAGGTGCAAAGAGGGAAGAGGATGAAAAGTAGTGCAGAGAGAAAGAGCTCAGAGTTAAATGAGAAAAGTAATTCAAAGGAAGAAAACAACAGAGCTGCATTTGATTGGCCTCTCAGTAACATGCACCATTCACATTCAATTTACTGAATTCATATGCGTCAATTTCACCTCCAAAAAAAAGAAAAGTTTTTCTTCTTTTGTTTGTGATGACTAATTTGAGTGGAGGAATAAGCAGAATTTAAATTGTATCAAAGCAGTCAGATGATAAGAGCTTTTCTGGTCTGAAAGGTCGCTATGCAAAGTAGAAATCAAGTAAACAAGGATAATCATCAGGTAGAAAGCAGAGCTTATTCAGAAGGTTTAAGTGAGAAACTCAGAGTGTAAACAGTAAAATAGCTTGTTAGCAGCCTATTTAAACCATCGGCGCTGTTTGGAGAGTAAATGCAAATTTCATGAATTTCAAAGAACTGATTTTTTTTCTTTTGCTGAATGCAGACTTCAATAATATACTCTTTTTACTATTATCTACATGGCGTGCCAGTCTGGCCTTCACTGGGTGCAGAGCTTTCTGCTGAGTTATTAAAGCCATTATACCACACATAATTGCACACTTGAGAATGCAATACCCTGATAAATGTAGCATGTAGCAGCAGTAGCACTGGCAGGCGGCAGCATTATGATGAGCTGCAGAACTGGTTGTCAGACAAAATTAAATAACCTTAAAGGTGCAGTATGCAACTTTTATTTTACAAAATGATTTTTTTTTACATATTTGTTAAAACTATCACTATGCTATGACAGATAGTTTATGAAAACATCAATTTTCTCCACTGCTGTGTCCAAAAACAACCAATCAGATCCAGGAGGCAGGTCCTAGCGCTGTCAATCATGCCCATGTACTCGCTGCTACATATGCTAATGGCGGAGAAACAACTTACAGAAAAACAGCTCATCATGCTAACCAACCTTAGCATTCATGTCAGGTGAACCAGCTGTAGCTCAGTACAAAGAAAGGTGGAAGGAGTGAGCATTACATACACAAAAATGATTTGCAGCGCCAAGAATGGATGTATTTTTTTTTTTTTTTATTTTAAACCAAATTATATAATCTAATGAAATTAGTATTTTGTATTTATTCCGGTCATATTTACTGTATGTCAAAAATATTTTTATGGTCAGTACTGTTAAAGTGCAAAAATAATGACAAAAAACATATGAAAAGAGGCTGAAACAGAGAAATTTAATTGTATATTTATTTATCAGATGTTCAGTTATTTAAATACAGAAAAAAAAGAATAGTAAGATTGTTATGTTGTAGGAAAAATGCCACAGACAATCTGATGGAGTTGAATGCAGTGAATTCAACACCTTTGATTCTAACATACATGCACTATTCATGCCAAAGTGACACATATTCTTCAAAAACATAAGAGTTGATGTTTCACAAAGTCTACCTCTGATTTTCTGACATTTAGACCTATTTCAATATGAAAACATGCTTGGAAATAATGGAAACAGCCAACAGACTCAGAAACTGTCTCTGGCAGAGGCCAAGAACCACTTTTTAACCAGATTATATATTTTATAATGGGGATAAATTGATGTCTGAAATGGTAGTTGAGATCTGGTGGCTGCACTTTGGGATGATGACAGAGAAAAGTGCGGCATATTGCAGAAGGTTCAGCTTAAACAAAGAGAACCCAAAATATCACAGTAACATCACCAAGCTGCACATTTTACACTCCTCAAACCTGTGAATACGTTAAACGTGTGGATATACATACACCTGTATAATGCCTGTATCAAAATTCCAGTTTAGTTAGGTAAAGTCAAACACCCTGGGACCAGTTTAAACTTATAATAGTGTTTCCATTGAAAATAATTAAGCTAGACTAGAGGGCTGGGGTTTTCTGCTCCATTCAACAATCTCATTATAGTGGAAGGAGAAACTTTCTCCACTTCTTCTTGAACTTTGTGACCGCTGCGCTACCAAGCCACTTTTGATCAAGCTGCATATTTTGGTAGATTTTTATTGTCTGGGTTTTTCCCATCAACCTTGACAGAAATTTCACAAGTTTTCTTGGTGATTTAAATTTTTTTTATTTTAAGTTCTGTTGTTTCTGTTAAACTGAGGACATCGCAGTTGCAAAAAGCCTGTATCCCAAAGGCTGAAGAAGTGCTTCTTCAAAAAAACACTGAGGTGGCACTGTCTAAATCTATCAACACCAAGTCATAACCATATGACAGCCTGTCAGTGGGAGTTGAGCGACTGTGCAGTAAGTCCCCTATCTTCATCAGTCATCCGGGTTTGGGCTGACAGACTACCTATCACCAGTGCCAGATTGTATCACAGAGGCATCAGAGGTTGGTGAGGCAAGCAAATTGGGCTCAGGAGAGAGATCTTTCACTGTGCGGCGGACCTCGTTAGACCCGGTGTTATCCAAAAACAAGTGACATGACCACAACGTCTTTAACACTGCATTACACAAGCGCTTGCTCCCAAAATACAGATTTAAAGAATGGCTCTGGAAGTGGAAAAAAAATAAATAACTGCCAAACCTTGCACTCTGCTCATAATGCTTTTATTTGCTTTATGTTAACTTATATTATTCTTGTAATTTTTAACTCATGAAAGTCATTCTAAATTCACAGTTTGAAAAGGATAATATCTACCCACTTGTTGGCTCAGTGTTGTTCTTCTGGTCATGATGAACGTCATGACAAGATAGAATAAAGATAGACGAGCTAATCCAACCAAACAATGACCTCATTAACAGCAGATAAAGACCTGATGAAGCGTTTCTGTTTCCATTCTGCCATACTCTGTCAATAAACCACAAAGACATTTTAACTTGTCTGCTTGAGGCAAAAACTCATCCCCATATTTCTCTTGGCATTTCCTCTTGGCTTTATTTTGCGTTTTTATTCATCAGACATCGCAAAGCTGCAGTCAACACCTACGGTTAATATGTTGTGGCCAGGAATTTGGTATAAAAACATAACCAGAGCCACATTCAGAGGGCGGCCAAGCTGATTAAATTTTTGGTCGGAGCCCAGATTTAATTATGTCCCAGTGAACGTTTCCTTCTTGTCAACACAATTCTTTATTCCCAGTGCTTACATAAGGTAAGGACAAAAAGGCATAAATCCTAATACTTTTATGATACAACATTATTCAATAAATTAGAATATGTATTCATATGAGGCCCTTTTGAAAACAACAAGGTTTAAGCAGGTATTAAACGTACCTTTAATTTAGCCCACATGTCACATGTGTAATTAATCTATATAATGCAGTGATAAAGTTCCTGAAATAAATGGGATTTTAAATAATATTCTAATGTGTTTAATTGGTCTGTATCATACAGAATAATGAAACAACAAAATAGATTTGTTTACCTTTTTTCCAGACTGACTTTGTTTCTTATCTGTTCTGGAATTTCTTGGGATCGGAAATTTATGTTTTGCTTTTTGAAAGCTGTTGCTCCACTTTGTGTCTTTGGCAATAAGTTAATTTTGTTTTGGTGTCAGGATAATGAGGAGTTTCAAAAACGTCACAAATAAGCAGGCACTGCCCCATTACCTAGCAACTCCAACACATTTGGTCAGCTGGTTTTGTATGCGCTGTACAATGGCTGCTGGAAAAGGCAAGTGTTTTGTTGTTGACTTACCATCCAGAAACTGTTTGCTACGGGGTTTTTTTTTTGTTGTGCAGGAAGCTCCACTTCTGCTTTTCAAAGATGTACGGTCGTATAATTGCGCATCCGATTGATGACATTTTCATGTCAGAGTGTAAACAAAAGAAAACATCCAGATGTTTTTTGGCAATAAGTTCCGAATGTAACTTTACGAGTAAGCAGGCACTACCTCATTACCTAGCAACTCTATGAATCCCAGCCTGTTACCTAGCAACCCAAGATGAGCTCCACTGCATTAGGTCAGCTGGTTCTGTAGCTTTTCCAGCAGCAGTACAATGGCTGCTGGAAAAGACAATTGTATGATTGTGCAGTTGCAGCCATGTTCATCTATAAGTGTACATGTTGAGTTGGGGGGTGTGGCCAGCAGCACATTATTTGCAATTAATAAGAGACAGAGATCTCTTTTTTGTGCAAAATAATGTAATGAACTTGTTTTATATAGTACAAATGTAAAACATGTTCAAGGAAGCATAATGGGTCACCTTTAAATGTAGTCGGGGTAATGTTTTCACATCGGGCAAGATTGCATTGGAATCTGTGAGGAGTTTTATAACATGTTGTGTTGGGAGACTATAGTCTGGTGTTTCCACCTGAAAACGCCCCAGTTGTAATATTTTGGTTGACACAATGCCCTCCCCCTGTAACGCTCCTCTTTTCATGAACAGTTGGAGTCCGTTCGCGCTCGCTGTGGGGAAAAACGTGTGTGAGGTGGAAAATCCCCCTATCAGATTTCACTTGCTAATTTCTGAAAGCCCATTCTGGCCAGTCTGTGTGTCGATGCACCGGACCGGGTCAGGCGGGGCAGGTAATTGGGAGACGTATAGAGAGGAGGATTGCAGCTGACAGATCATTCATCCCCATTTGCTTAATAGTAAGCGAGTCTGGTTACTGTGAGTACAGCATGTCGACCTCATACAGGGAGAAAACACTACGTCTCTTTTTCTGCTTGGCAGATTGAAATGTATAATGTTATAAAAAACAATATTCCTCATGATCTGCAAATGTGCGAAAAGAAAACCAAACATAAACACGAAACCTTCTGTTATACATGCACTTCAAATATGGCGGAGATTGAGTTTAACACTCAGGATTTTCATGAAAGTGTGAGAAAAAAAAATCAACATTTTAATTTCAGAAAGCTTCAAAATCCTCTCCATTTGTGTTTAGTCTTACATCTGATAGAAATGAAATTGAGTTTATAAACTTCCTTACAGAGGCCTTAAGACGACTTGCTGAAGAAAAAAACCTCCAGTTTGCTGTTAGTGGAGAAAAACTGCTAATCTTGTGGCTGATTAATCCCAAATGTGATTGAAATGCCAGATTTCTTGTTGGTTAATGATCCAGAAATAAAACATCTGTTACAAACTGCAGATATTTCAAACTGCAGCAGCAGCTTTTTAAGGAAAAAACCCTGACAAAGACGAGTTTAAAACATACCTTACTGAGGAAAAGGGCTAATGTTAATGTCTGTCCCATTTTTTGAATACCTGTTTTATTCCATCCATATAATGTGCTGCAGATGGTGATAAATGAAAGGGAGATGTTTCAATCTATGACCAGAAAGACTGCGATAAGTCAAAATTAGCATCGCTTTGCCACGGGGACGTTTTTGCTCCAACTTCAGAACTTTGGCAGCTTTGGAAAGAAAAAGTACATCCAACTACATAATGTCTTTACAACCTCTCTGGTGCACAGTTTGCAGTTCAAATGGACTTTATTTACATAGCTAAGGACATTTTTTGAATTACTGTGATTAATGTTGATCTTTGAATTCAATTATTCCAGAAAGACATGCTTTCATTGGTACTGGACACAAAAAGTTAAAGTTTTTATTGTGCAATTGCAAATAAGTCTTAGCAATGTATGTTTTCGTATGTTTAGTCTGATAACATTATGGTGCGCTCAATTTGTAGTCCGACTTCTAAGCTGGAAAAATTAAACTGGATTCCCTCCCTGTTGGAAAGTTGGACAATTTGAGATCCAATATGGCCGCCTTTCGCATCAGCAATAGCTAGCTGAAATGTGGAAATATTTATTTTAATGGACACATTGTAAACTCTAAACTGTACAAATTAAAAGAGATCTTTACATTGTGGAAATTGCATCTTAAATTATTAAAGAGGGACTTTATCAGCAGTTATTTGGACATATTGAAACTGTATCCAACTACGTTAGCTGGAACGCTTTTAAAGCTGCAGTATGTAACTTTTATTTTAAAAACATATTTTCTTTACATAAACTGTGGCCATGTCGTGACAGTTGGTTATGAGGCAGATGATCTGTGAAAAGATCAAACTAATCCACCTCCATCTCAAGCTATTATTTCCTTCTGAAGAAATTCACCGCTCCTGGTCTAAAACAACCAATCAGAGCCAAGAGGAGGGGCTTAGCGCCGTCAATCAACCTCATGTTCTCATACTAAATGTGCTAATGGCTAATGGAAAACTGTTTGACTGTCATTGGTGGCTATGTTGACTAGCCTGAGGATTCATGGTAGACTATGCTAGCTGAAGCTTAGCAGAGAGCAAGAAGGGACAAGCAGCGCCACACAAAGTTGTGACTGACAGCGCTAAGACACACCTCCTTTGATTGGTTGTTTTTAGTTGGCGCTGAGAGAAGGCAGAGGAGCTTGACGTTTTTCTCATGCTGTGACAACATAATAATAGCTTCAACAAATATGTAATAAACTTTTTATAAAATTTACATACTGCAGCTTTTTAGACTGTCAGGTTAATTGGCCTCTCCAAATTGCCCCTAGGTGAGAGTGTGTGTGTGCATGGTTGTTTGTCCTGTGTGTCTCTGTGTTGCCCTGCGACAGACTGGCGACCTGTCCAGGGTGTAACCCGCCTCTCGCCCGGAACGTTAGCTGGAGAGGCACCAGCACCTCCCGATCCCATTAAGGGACAAGGGTATAAAGACAATGGATGGATGGATGGATGGATGGATACTGCAGCGTTAAGGATCACTTTCTTGCTTTAAATCAGTGTTTCTCAACCCCGGTTGTTACACCCCCAAGGTCTAGGGGTCCAGGGGCGGTAACATAAAATGTGTCCAGAGCGAAAGTGTAAAGTAAAAATGATTTATTACAAAATAAAGTTTCACAAAACAATACAATTTAACCCAATTAATGCAAAACAAAAGGGATTAACAAACTCAAGAATGTCAGGTGCAAATTAAAGTTACAAAATGTCCAAACAAGTCGGTTCAAAGTAAACTCAAAATAAACCAAAAGGGAAAACGGGGAACACACAAAGGGAATGCTAAGGGGAGCACCAAGCCTCCCAAACACGAGCTTCTAACTTGTAGTTAACTAGAGCAAAGTCAAAATTGCTGAACTGGACAAGCAGGAACAAACAAAGACCAAGCCAGCTTAAAACCTGCCTAAAGCAGTTGCAACTACCAAACAAGAGGAGGCAGCTTCACAAAACCTCTTCCAACTAGCTGCCCCACTAGAGCAGGGGTGGCCAAGTCCAGTCCTCGAGAGCCACCATCCTGCAAGTTTCAGATGCATCCCTGCTTCAACACACCTGAATCANATGTAACTTTTATTTTAAAAACATATTTTCTTTACATAAACTGTGGCCATGTCGTGACAGTTGGTTATGAGGCAGATGATCTGTGAAAAGATCAATCTAATCCACCTCCATTTCTAGCTGTTATTTCTGTCTGAAGAAATTCACCGCTCCTGGCCTAAAACAACCAATCAGAGCCAAGAGGAGGGGCTTAGCGCTGTCAATCAACCTCATGTTCTCATACTAAATGTGCTAATGGCTAATGGAAAACTGTTTATTGACTGTCATTGGTGGCTATGTTAACTAGCCTGAGGATTCATGGTAGACTATGCTAGCTGAAGCTTAGCAGAGAGCAAGAAGGGACAAGCATCGCCACACCAAGTTGTGACTGACTAACTTGTAGTTAACTAGAGCAAAGTCAAAATTGCTGAATTGGACAAGCAGGAACAAGCAAAGACCAATCTAGCTTAAAACCTGCCTAAAGCAGTTGCAACTACCAAACAAGAGGAGGCAGCTTCACAAAACCTCTTCAAAATAGCTGCCCCGCTAGAGGAATGGATTCAGGAGCCTTTTATAGGGTGCAGGTGGGCCTCATCAACGTCTGATTGGCTTGGCAATCCTCTGCTGGTCCAATGGTGTAGCTGCATTCCTGCAGCCTTCAGGCAGCCAATCAGGAAGATGTGCCCTCACAGCTGAACCTGCATAACAAAAAGGGAGCCTGCACAGCCTCAAGAGGCCAGGGGCCATAACACCGGTCCTCACCGCCCCACTGCCTCCTAGATGTGCCTCCATTCCAGAACAGCTGATTCAGATGATTGCATGACCAAACGTCTGACTTTATCTTAAACACACCACTGCGATCAGAAGTGGCTAACTTTAAGTCTGATTGATTTAGCCACAACTTCTACCCTGAAGAGCGTTGTTGTTCCTGTGACATAATCTCTATACTGCATTCAGCTCATACTTATGTGCTGATTTCTCTCTGCTTTTCTAAATGTAATGGTTCAACATGAACTCCCCAACTACCTCATACCTAAAACTAACCAGCTCCACATTTTTGCAAACGCAGGAATGTTTAAGTAGAACCGAAGTCTCTGCAGCTATGAAGGTTTACATATGATTATACAAGGATTTTTCAAATGGTATGGGCTTTTCAAGTTGGAGAGCTGAAATCACAGACTGTGCTTTATGCATAAGCAGCTGATTTACACCTCCACAAGTGTAAATCTTTAAGCTGTGCCATGCATACTTACATGCATAATGAAGAGGTTTGAATTGCACAGCAGTTAAACAGCATTTTGTGTTTGGTTTTGTAGATTGTAAAGCAAAATATGCTCCTGATTTAGTGGTTCAGTGTTATTAATTTACAGCAGCAGCATGAACTGGAGTAAATCTGTGCAGAGCTGAAAGGTAACATAACAGAATTATAGTTTTTAAAGACTAGATGAGTGAATCTTATTTAAAGGAATCCATAATTGTGATTCAACATCATGGGTTTATTGTCTTATTGTTGGGGAACTTTCTGCAATACTGTGTAAAACTGTAACCTTTTCCTGTTTTATAGGACATTTATTCCAAAATAAAAATGTGAAGGCTTTAATATTTTCATTTTAGCCCTTTTGTTTTCCATAAATCACGCAGTTGTGCAGCTTTATCCAGAGAAATGACAAACAAAACCTTGTGCAAGAAGCAATAGACGGAGCTGGGTTTGTTTTTGACCCGTCTGTCAGGCGTCTGCGGTAAAAGTCAGCGCGTCTCAACCGCCATCTCAGCTCATCCCTGTCTTGTTCTGTCACATTATCTGTCAGCGCGGAGCGGGCAGTGGCGGCCGTGCTGAACTTTGAGATGGACGGGCCTTCTGCGGCCTGTCAGATAGCATCCAGCAAATGACCTGCTTATTCTCCAAGCGCTGTCGACACTCGGCCGCTGACAGAAACACATCAGAGGAAATCAAAGAGAAGCGGGCGAATGAAAGCAGACACTCACAGGCAGCGAGCTGGGGGAGAGGAGAGATGCATTTATTCACATTGATCAGATACCTTGAGTTTCGTTAGGCTTCCTCAGAAATCGAACTGGACAGCTTTCAGCTCTGCAATCACACAGGATAACACAGCTTTCCTCTGCAGGCCAAACAGTTCCATCAGCAAGGAGTTTAAATCTTGGACAAAACACGTTCCATGACGTATTTTACACAAAATCATTCTTAGATAATGAGATTTTACACTTGCACGTGAAAATAGCTTCAAACAGATGCGCAATTATACAACTGTACATCTTTGAAAAGCATTAGTGGAGCCTCCTGCACAACCAGTAAGAATGCAGCAAGTGGTTTCTGAATGGCAAGTCAACCAAAAAAATACACATCCCAGCAGCCGATGTACAGTGAATACTGTGGCAAAGCATGCTGACCAAGCATGCTGGAGCTCTGCTTGGGTTGCTAGATAACAGGCTTGGGCTTGGTTGGGGTTGCTAGGAACGGGCTAAAATCAACTGCTCCCGCCTGCTGATTTGTGACGTTTATATTCCAAAGATTTTTGAAACAGTTCGTTTTCCAGACACCAAAAAACTTTAACTTATTGTGAAAAAGCAAACGGCTTGTTTTTTTTAAGCGTTGGGCTGTTTTTAGAAGCAGCGGAGACTCAACTGGAAGTAAAAGAAACACGCAAAATGTGTATTTTTTTAATAGTTCCCCTTTAAAACCATTTAAAAACATTCAAAAGCCGAATACGTTCTTATTTATATCTTGAACCACGTTTTAATAAGTAAGGTAAAAACTTCAGGAAACATCTTAATTTAATTTGACACCACATCCACTGCTGCTGCGCTAGTTTCTCAACAAATGGTTGCTAGGTAACCAAAGAATGAGTGAGTTGCTAGGTAACCAAAAAGTGAGAGTTAGTTGATTCCACCAACTTAGATGAGCCTTGAAAGGTTGAGGTGCCTATTGCAACACTGTTATTGATTTATTGTGTTTAAAAACGCCTTACATTGGTCATAAATGAGGACAAATGTAAAGTTTTGATCAAATGAAAGAACAAAATCTCACTGGACTTACTATTCGAGGCATTTTTCTCTCTTTCTGCAGGGCTCATGTTGGCATTTTGATGAGGTCGATTACTTTCTTCTTTTTTCCATCCACATCAGGGTTGGATGACTTTTTGTGAGCTGCAGTGTGTCGGAGGCTCTGAACTGCCTCTTTCTGATGATGTAAAGATGTTTACGTGAGTGAAGAACCCGTTCAAATGTTGCCTTTCCTCAGACAGCAGATTACCGAGTCCTCTTTCCCCCCTCTGATCGGCGGCGGTGGCTCTCCTGCTGCCGCCGCCTCAGGCCACAGGCTGTTTCAAGGCAGACAGCTCATCAGGATGACTGACAAGCCTTTGCGCTGCAGCTTGACCTGCTGGGGGAAAAATTGCATATTAGAGCTCTAGGAAGTGATTTGAAAGATGACACTGAATTTAAGGCATATAATGAGAACGTGCTCTGTGCACCGCTGCAGGCTTCCAGTGTGGGCATTCGCTTGGTGTGTGTGTGTGTGTGTTTTGGGCTGATGTGTGCAGAGTGGATATGCTCCCTCAGCGCTTCAGCGTCTGCCAGGCGAGGCTCAGTGGGTGGCTGATGAGTGTGGAACTTAGGGGAATAATCTTTCTCTATTTCAAAGAAATCAATAAAACAAAACAAGAAAAACAAGAATGCTTTTACAAATGCTTATAGATTTAGACACATGCTCAAAGAAACATTTGGATCCGTCATCTTAAATAAATAAAAAGAGAAAGTTTGAGATTAATTTCAGAATTTTTCTAGAAAAAAAAATAAAATTTCTGAGCTCCAAATGTAAAAAATTTGTGAGAAACAAACTGAAATTTTGAGATTAATTTTAGAAATTTTCTAGAAATAACTGAGTTTCAAAACTTTCTGAGATTAGTCTCCAAATTTAGATTTTTTTTCCCTCAAATGTTAAACTTTTCAAACTCAAAGATTTCCAAGTTTTTCTCAAAAAAAAATTCTGAGATTAAAATCAAAATTTCAGATTTTTTTTTGTTGCAAATTTTCAAATTTTGCAGTTTAGAAATTTCCATATAAATTGTTTTTATTTGAAGGCGGAATGGGCCAAAAATCACGCAAACTATTGTAAGAAGCTTGTGGAGGGAAACCCAAAACGTTTGACCCGTTATGAGTCTGTGATACTGACCAAATGTTATGCAAACCTACAAAAGTAAAACGTTTAAATGTTTTTATTTTTCTTGTTTTCTGGCATTTAATTTTGGTAATTTTAACTAAACCAAAACAAGAAAAGTTTGGTCTGATTTAACTTCAAACATTGAGAAAAAAAATTAAACTGTATTTAGATATATTAATTGTGCCCTTTTTAAATGTATGTATGCTTGTACATTGCTTTTTTATTGGATTTACTGTTCCACAAGTCACTCCACAGGTCGACATGCGTTTTATTATTCTTTTTTTGTGTGTTTTAAAAAATTAATTTCTCCTCTCAACTTGCGTCCTCCTCTTTCTGTAAACAATTCTTGAATATTTTTGGGTCGTAGATTATGTTTTCTGTGCTGATCTGAATTTCTTCAAATCTCCAATGCGCATGATTTTTATGAAAAGTGGGTTTGTGTGTTCTTTGTATCGTACTTTATCCTTTTTGCTGAAGTGTGATCATTGGCTTCAGAGTACTTTTGTGACCCCAGACAGAGAGAAAAACAATGCAGCAGTTTTGGATGCAACATGTTGCTGATTCCTCTGAGAATTGCAGCTGTTTCCTGTAGACTCCTTGTTTCAAAACCTATGGAACGATGTGCATATGTGAATGCAGCTTCTTAGCTACTAATAAAGCAGCAGAGCTGGAAAAAAAATTACAGCTTTATTGGAAATTATTGATGATTCTCCACAGATAGGCAATAAAAAAAATCTTATGTGTTTTTTCTGGATTTCGCCTTTACGTGCGGTCTCATCAATCTGGAGTTATTTCACAGCCTCTGCTCTGGGAAGGAAGGAGGAATAACATATTTCTATCCCAGTGCATGCATGTTTCTAGTAAGAGGTCACTGATCTCTGGTCGCCCAGATGTTTTCAGCTCGGGTTAGCTCAGGTTTCCAACGAGCTGCAGAGGGAAAAAAAACGTTTTCACGGCCAGCAATGCCGGCCAACATCGTGTGTCATCGTCTTCTTCCTTTGGTGAGATTCACGCCACATAGGAGGCCTGTTGCACAACAGCTTCAGGTTTTTTGTTTGTTTTTTCCTTGCGCTTCAGCAGCAAAGTGTGTCAGAGCAAATCAGAGCCTCTTGCTGTGCTAATAAGATGCAGAGGTTTCAGTGTTTTCATGTGCAGCTCAGTTCATCCCCAGGTGAAAGGTTGGGAGTGGCTCACTTTAACTTTTGAAAGACAAATTCGGATTTTAAGCTGCTTTTTCTCACTAAAACTCACTAAAATATTTAGTAGTTTGAATTTGGAGTTAGTAGATTATGCTAATCTATGCTAATTTGTCCTGACTGTAATCTTTTCCACTGGTTTTCTGAAGTCCTTAAAGGCTTTCTTTGGGCTTTTAGACTCTTTGGACTTTCTGCTTTTCTGTTCATTTTTGTCCACCAGCTAATTCTTTATAGAAGATGTAATTTAATATTGACAAAAAGTATCTGTTGGCAGATTATTTCACTTACAAAGTGACATTTTTCCCATGTTATAACTTATACATAAGTTAAATAATCTGCCAGTGAAACTAGAACTTTTTCGACAATATTAACGAATTATTTACTTGAAACAAGCTCCTATATCTCACTGAAAAGTTACTTGTAAGTAAGTTTTGTCTTATTTCAAGTGTATTAAGATATTTGCACTGGAGAACAGATTTTTAAATCAGTTTGTGTTATTTAACACTGTGCAGTGTGAAAGCGAACTGCAGCAGCTGAAAATGTAACAGATTTTGGACAATGATCGAACCGAATCTACTGGACTATCTGGTGTGGAAACAGCCTAAAAGTTGCAGGATTTCGGAAACTTGAAACAGACACTTACAAAAGTTATTTTCTTAATAAATCCAGTGGTGCTTTTAGCTTCATGTTTGTTTAAAATAGCAAATCAATCTTCCTAAATCTGCCAGTTTTTGGTGTGGAAGTCTTTATTTAATTCCCCATTGGATCAGTGAAGTATTATTGAATTTGAAAGCAATAGAATTTCATTTTCCCCTCACACATGTCAGAAAGTTTTTCCGTGTCGAAGCCCTCAGTTTGACCTCAGTTTGACCTCAGCACTTCCAGATAACTCACTTTCCTTAATTACAAAATGAACTGAGGAAATGGGTACCTGAAAATGCTTTGCTATCTTCTTATTGCTTTCTCTCTGCTTTATTGGCATCAATTATGTTCCATTTCTGAGGGGCGGGAAGCTTCTGCTAATTGCTGGGCCCAGATATGGAGGCGCAGGAGACTATTTAAAACTTATCCATTTTGCTGCATCGCCATTTTTCTCTGATTGTCATTGACAAGGTGTAATTTGTATGTGTTAATGGTTACAATCGCTCCACAAAATCGTCTTTGTGCATCTGCTGACTTGGGAGAGTTGAGCAGCATTATCTACTGTAGACATGTAATTAGATTAAATCTCTTGCTTATGTTTGCTACAGAGGATTATGAGTGTATTAAGAGAACTTTGTGTGGCTTCCAGAGGCATTGTCAGGAATTCAATGAAACTTTTTAATTATTGTTTTATTGTAGCGAGATTTGAATTACAAAGCCAGGAATATTTATTATAGCAGAAAGGTAGAGTTTGGGTTTAGTCACAATATTAAACAAGAAAAAAAGCGTGAGATTTATAAATAAAGTCATAAAAAAGATGTACTCACAACAGATTATTATTTAAAATAAGAGCAAGTGCTTGTATTTTGAAAGAAATCATCTTTTTATTAGCTTATTTTGTCAAAGTTATTTCTTTTTTAGGTTGGAAAACATTATAAATGAAAAAAAAACTTGCTTTTCTGGGCGTTTGTACTCAATCAACAACTGTTTCCGTGACATTTCATCTAATCATTTAAAATTATAACGTTCTCTCCTCCAATCTTCTTCTTCCAGCAAATTTTTATTCAGATGTTTTTTTTCTTTTTATCCTCTCCTTTAGAAATGCCACAGCTAATGTTTTGAATAAATTGGAGCCGCTCTGTATCTTCCTGTCAGTTTCTAATCTGAAGCTGCACAGTAAAATAACGAAGAACTGGATCTGTCATGTTTCCTTTAATGTCGTTCGATATGTTTCTGCTAATTTTCTACATATACTGCAAAAGCACAAAATATTACCTAGTATTTATGTCTAGTTTCTAGTGTAAATACCTTCAAATAAGACAAAACTAACTTTTCAGCAAAATATAGAAGTATGTTTTATGTAAATAATTAATTAATATTGATGGAAAATACTAGTTCTACTGGCAGATTACTTCATTAACATAGGATGTCATGTTATAAGTGAAATAATCTGCCGGTGGAACTAGTATTTTTCATCAATATTAATTATTTACTTAAAACAAACTTCTATATTTTGCTGCAAAGTTACTTATAAATTAGTTTTCTGTAATTTCAAGTGTAATAAGATATTTGCAGTGGAAACTGGACCAAAATAGTTTCCATTCTGGGGGATTTAGGCAGAGAAAAGACATTATTAACTACGACCAGACAAAAGAAAAGTTGGTGGAATCAACTCACTCTCTCACTCTATGGTTACTTAGCAACTCACTCACTCTGTGGTTACCTAGCAACTCACTCACTCTGTGGTTACCTAGCAACAACCTGCTGAGTAACGGCAGCAGTTAAAGGTGATTCATAACTAGTTCATAAGCAGTTATGAATCACCTTTAATCAACTGTTTAGAAAAACAATGGCGTGGAGTTAAAACTGGATAAAAAAGGAAAGGTCAAGCAGTATTTTAGATATTTAAAACTAAAAATGAATCAATAATTATTGATATTGACTGATATAAAACACTTATTGTGTCGTTTTTCAGCCCTGACATTAACTTGTGATATTGAACAGCCTTTAAAAACTGAGGTTTTTAACAGATTGTTTTATTTTTGCTCCTTCACCGGAGCCATCCAGAGTCTGATATAGGCTGACCTCTGGTTGCTCTCAGTCAGATGACCTCAGCCAGGCGTCAGCTGACCCCAAAGCTGACCCCAAAGCCTCCCACCCAGCTGCTCCTTACAGACACCGGCGTTCAGCCTCTCTGTTCCAGGTTTACGCTTCCAGCTGCATCTGATTACTTTCTGTTTGGTGAAATGTCTCTTTGCCTGTTTTTATTAGTTGCTCATTGCTGCTCACAATTAAAACTTCAAAGACATTTCTTGAGGATAAACATAGGAAAAAGTACTGGTGTACCATAATGGTAACACTTTATTTGACTGACGTAACACCTGTCATAGACGTGTCATAGACGTGAACGACTCTGTGAATCCTTATGACGGTTGTTATGAGGTGTCATTCGGTCAAAAATGACATTTTTAATGCAATGTTGATGCTTTAAAAGTGTCATTATTTACCAAATAATGCAAAGTTCACACTTTTAATGCAGCTTTTAATCTAACCTTGCATTAAACATATGATTATTAACTGAATGATGCTTCAGTCATAAACATTCATGAAGACTAGTCACATTTACTCATTTTTAGTTGAAAACTGAATTATTGTTTACTTCTTTTAGTATTTTTACTATGTTGTAGTTTTTACTTTTCCTTTAGTATTTTAATCCTTAAAACATCCAAAATTTCCAAAATATAAAACAACTTTATATTTTGGCCCATCTGATGAAGTAATGCTTAGATATTAAATGTTTTGATCAGTTACTCAATACCTGAGTATACTTTTTTTTAAGCAAATTCCTTTTTACTCTTACTTGAGTAATTCTTTAGATGTACTTTCAGAGTCACATAAAGACAATTACAAAGTCGGCCTTCTATCACCTGAAGAACATTTCCAGGGTTGAAGGACTAATGTCTCAGCAAGTAGGTAAATGTAATTGAGTAACTGTAACTAGTTCCTACCAGCTCTGTACAGACCCCTCCAAATAAGAACCTTCTGGTTCTTTTTGGGTTGCAGTTCAGGTTAACCTCTGAGATGTTTCTTCAAACTAGCTAACATCATTACACTCTGCTGAACAATTGTCAAGATTGATTAATCTTCCCACGCTGTGCCAACACGTCTCCACTTTCTCCCGCCATGAGGCCACTGTGAGAGTTTCCCCAGTCAGACGGACCTGTTGGTTCTTTTCGGAAAGCGAAAAGAAAACAGACAATTTAGAGTTTCACAGACGCAGGAAGCTCAAAATGCATGTAATTTCTGTGCTGCAGCGGCTCTTTTGTGTGTCGCATGTTCTGCCGACGGACATTTTTCTTCTTCCTTTGTCAGTGAACAATGAGTCCATCCAGCTTATTATCTGCACAGCAACAGCTTGGTATCACTTCTGCTTCATATCATGGAGCTGCACTTCAAAATAAAACATCTGCCGAGTGTTTGTGCTCTGCTTTGCTAGATTAATGAGCAGAGAGTGGAAAAGTGAGATATGAGGTTAGGCTGGACCCGAGGTGCGACACGCCGCCTGCTAGTTGCCGCGCCGCCAGCAGCGGCGAGAAGATAAATGAGCAAAGTTTGTTTTTGTCAAGGAGCTTTCTTCCCTCAAGCTGAGTTATTCTGGACGTACAACTCTTAATGCGTGTTTATCACTGAATAATGCTGGGTAAACGGTTTCATTATGTGGGATGACCTTTGTTTATCCGGCTTTGTCACAAGTCAGAGTCCTTTACAAAACATTATGACTCTTGTTTTCTACAGAAAAACGTTACTGTGTGGAGTAGAGAGAGTGACTGTGAGTGGTTGGGAAGAGGATTAGGGCCACTGAAAGAAGAAAAACAATTCAGAGTTTAATCCCAAAAATTCAGGTGTTTCTCATAATTTTATTGTAGAATTGATTTTTTTCCCCTCTGAATTAGGAATTTTTCTCAGAATTCTGATTTTAATCCCTGAACTATGATACTTTTTCTCAGAACTGACATTTTTCTCAGGATTCTGACTTTAATCTCCAAATTATGACTTCAATTTCCAAATGCTTAATTTTTATTTTCAGAATTCTGACTTTAAAACCAGAATTATGATTTCACAGTTATGACTTTTTCAAGATTCTGAGTTTCATCCCAGAATTGTGAGTTTTTCCCCCCAGAATTATGGCATTTTTCTTAGAATTCAGACTTTTAATCCCAGAAATCTGACATTTTTTTCTCTCAAAATTCTGACTTTAATCTCTGAATTCTAATTTTAATCCCACAATTCTAACTCCTCCCCCAACCCCCTCCAACAATTGTGACTTTAATCTCAGAATTGTGGCCTTTCTTTCTTGAAATTCTTAATTCAGTCTCAGAATACTCAAAATTCTGATTTTAATCTCAGAAGATTAAGATCAGAATTCTGGAGAAAAGCCAGAACTTTGTCTCTGGTTTTCATACATCTATACCACTGTTGCGTTGCTTTCATAGTGTTGACAGGTTTTTTCCATCAACCTCATTAAATCAGAGCAGAAACTCTTCTCGAAAGACTTTAACTATGCAGCAAACCTCTATCTAAGAGGAAACAATACGTTAAAAATTTTAATAATGTGAGGATATTAATAGCCAAAACATTTTTCCCTTTCTACCTAGACTATTGTAGTGAAAAACACAGTTAGAGGCAATAACTAAGGGAGAATCATTTGAATGATCCCCTTGAGGACTTTGCCAGCAGCCATTACCCTACGGTCAGTAAAACTCTCCGTGTGGCTGAAAGAAGCACTTAGTCCTGTGAAAAAGCCTGAATTCACCCACCGAGGTGAAAGATTGACACACAGCTTTCCAGATCGCTCCAGGCAACCTGTTTTCTCTTCACAGCCCATCGAGCGTCTGCGTAGTCAGGTGGATTTACAAGTCAGCTTTAGCACCGTTTTAATTAGCCTGCGCGTCTGTCTGTCTGTGTCCGTCCTCCAGATGGACCCGGTGCAGAAAGCCGTCCTCCATCACACCCTGGGCATCCCTCCCACAGCCAAGAGGAAGCATGTGTCCTGCAGCGTCTGCCAGCTGAGGTTCAACTCACAGGTGAGCGACTCGAATATAAATTCTCTGCAGAATCAGACTCCACAAAGGCTTAATTTGCTGGGCTGTTCGGCCCGAATCGCAGCTGCATTGAGATGCAGATCAAGTGTTCAGTCCTCTGTAGGCGATGATGCTGACTGAGCAGCAAGACAAAAAAACCTGACAGGTAGGCACTTTGTGAAGTTTATGAAATGCAACCGGGAGCACTTTCATGTTTTTTTATGAAGTAGTAGATTACTCTGCTGCTGAAATTACGTGAGGAACAGAAGTGAATAAAGAATTTTTTATTTTTTTACATGACTTCAAAGACATAAAACTTTTCTGCAGACACCAGCCATCACAAATTAATCCTCACTGGATCGCTTGTGTTGACGTGTAATTTTGTACGTGTTTGTACTTCAGTTTGGTTCTACAAGACCAATGAAAAAACAAAAAAAACATTCAGTCGGTGTTTAGCAAGGGTTAGGGTTAAATTGACCCTTAGGGTCAATTTTTTTTTCTCTTGTGTCTGGAAAATGAGCCGTTTGAAAAAACCTCCTGAATGTAGCGTCACAAATTAGCAGCCACTAACTTTCACCTGGCAACCCCAGCTAAGCCCAGGCTGTTACCTAGCAACCCAAGTGGAACTCTGCCCGTCACCTAGCAACCTAAACTGAACTCCTGCTATAATCTGCTTTTGGAGCTATTCTTTTTCATTAATATTAAGACATTATTGACTCAAAACTGGCTTCTATGTCTTCCTGAAAAGTAACTTGTAAGTTACTTTTGTCTTATTTCAAGTGTAACTAGAAACTAGACAAAAAATACTTAAGATTTTGTGTTTAACAGAACTAAATGTTTTTTCCACAACTCTTCTCTCCAAAACTGAAACTACACTGCAAAAACACGGTCCAGTTTACAGTGCAAATATCTGAAATGAGGCAAAACTAACAAGCTCATTTTGAGCAAAATGCATCATCAAGTCAGTAATTGCTTAGTACTGATGTTGATGCACCTACTAGTTATAAGTCAAACAATCAAGACATTTTCCCAAAATATTTTGTTAAACTGGCAGATTATTTCCCTTATAACAAATACTTTTTCATACATAATCAGGAATTATTGACTTAAAAGAAGTTCCCATATTGTGCTGAACAGCTGCTTTTTTTTAAGTGTATTTTAAGATATTCATGCTAGAAACTAGATAAAAATATTTTGTACTTTTATTAATTATGAGTATTCAAAACTTTTTCCTCTTTAAACATAAAAGTGGGAATTTTTGAAGGCTTAATTTAACATTATTAATGAAAAACACAGTTTAGGTGGAAGTTGAAGGACTTCTTCTTTCTGTTTGTTGCCATTACTTCATGTTTTCCCAGAACATCATGCGTATCACAGCAGGTAGACTTTATTAGCATATTTCCATATTCAGTGTCTTCTACATGCTCGAGTATTTTAATCAAACGCTCGGCGTTCGCATTAACTCGCTAAATCTAACCAACGTTCGAGCGCCTAACCAAGCAGATGGGTTTCGATTTTCTCCTGCACCTAATTTCCATACCACTTTGGAAGTAATCAAAAAAGATTTAAAAAGAAAATCAGTGGTGGTGCATATTGTTAAATCAGAAGCATCCCTAACTGGCAGTGTCACGGCACCTTTCATTAAGCAATAATCAATCCATTTTCAACGCTGAATGGGCAGGTGATTACTCAGGATGGGATTATTATGTTATACAGAGGAAATCATATCTAAGGACTTACTGACTGTTCATCAGCTGCTCATTTTTGGCCTTCGTTAAAGAAAAAGGCTGCATGTTCAGCTGTCAGCCGTATTTACGTGACGAGTGGACGCCCTCTGATACTTGCTGGTAATTTTTTTAAAAACTTATTCACTACCAGATGGATTAGATAATTAAATTTGCCAGAGACAAGAATTTGACATAGTGTGCTAAATAAAATTTTATGTTCCTGTTCATGAGCGCTCGTGTAAAAAGCAAAAGCTTGAAAGAGATTTTTTTTTAAAAGACAAGAAAAAAACAAACAGCTTTTTTCAGTTTCAGTCTTTTTTTTAACAACTGGAAAACAAACTTAATAGTATCAGTTTACAGATTTTAATAAAACTTGGTTGTTTTTAGTTTTAACTTCTGAACAGCTGGAGTGGATTTTCATACCTTTAGTTTTTGGGTTTTACTCATTGAGTTATTATTATTATTATTATTATTATTATTATTATTATTATTATTATTTATTATTATTATTTCAGTCATCTTTGTTTCACAGTTTTTTCCTGGCTTTCACTTGATTGGTATAATTATTTCTGTTTGCTTCATTATTATTTTTAGATTATAAAGACATCTGAGAGTTTAATGAACATCAAATCTATAAAAAGACTAAACTATAAAAACACTAAGAAATGTTAATCCTCCACTCCAACTGCAAACATGTAACCTTTGCCATTAAGCCTTAATAGTCAGCATGACTCTGTTATTAAACAACCACCAAATTATGTGTATTAGTGGAAGTGAACTCCTTTATATTTGATGTATTAGTTATATTTGCTCCTCCTTTCTTTTTTGTTTAGTTATCAAAATAGACAAAAAGGTGCTAAATTTGCTGAGAAAAATATAACTAAATTCTAAATTTGCTGTAAATAAATCAAATTCTTGCTTTTAAGCATGACTGAAGTTGCATTTTTTATTGTTTCACTGCATTAAAGCCTCAAATAAATTAAATTTATACCAATGAGTGTATTTAAGGTCATTAAAGCTTAAATACCACATTTAGATAAAATGTGGTATTAGTACTAAGTCACCAGAATAACAGCTAGTTTAGTTAGTTTTTATTTTTTACTGATGCCAACTGTGTGTTTTGACTGTCCCACTAAAGGCTTCACACACAGCATGTGGCCTGACAGAACAGAGTCTTAACTAAATGTGTTGGTAATGATGATGAAGACGTTAATGCAGAGTTAAGTTTAAATGAAGCCATCAGAGCGGGACTGTTTTCCCACTCCTGTTCTCACCCTGTGGCAAAGAGAAGGCCAAACATTTTTATGTGATGTTTTCCTAATATTAGTGTCTGTTTCTAACCTAATGGTTAATAAAAAACGGGATCCAAATTATTTTTATTTTATCACATTGCAGCTTCAACATATCATATTTTTACTTTTATTTATTTTGCTTTCTACAGCTAAAAAAAGAATACTTCATTTTTTACAGTTTGACATTTTTATACAGTATAAAGACATTTTAATGCCTGGCTAACAGTATATTACAGTATTTCTTTAGTAAAAGAAGAAGCTGTGAAAACGAACAAAGTAATTAGCTTCATCTACTTATTTACTTGAGTAACTTTTTTTTTAAATGTACTTTTTAGAGTATTTTAACTTCTTACTTTTACTTGAGTAATTTTATGATGAAGTATTTCTACTCTTACTTGTGTAAAATTTCTGGATTTTCTATCCACTGACTGAAAAACAAACATGTTTTAACCAAAAACTCACCAGACAGACACACACCTGCTGTAAAGTTTCATAGGTTTTTTATTGAAATAAATTGATTGGGAATAAATGTTATTTGCCTGATTTTGTAATTTTTTTTGTTACTTATACGAGTTATTGTCATTTTGGTTGTTAAAATACCAAAATTTCCTCTTAACTTTATATTTTGGCCCATCTTATGGTGTAATTTTTAAATATTAAATGATTGATCAGTTTACTCAGTACTTGGATAGACTTTTTACCAGATAACATCAGTTTAGAAAGTTTTGGCACCAATTCAGAAATAACCTAATTATTTTTGAAAGTTTCATTTGCCAGATCCAGAATTTTTGTTCTTATTTAGGAAAAAAAATAGCAAAATATATAAGGTAGGCAAATTGTTTTTTATTTTTTATTTCATTACATCACTGTATTGTTAGTGTGGTGCAAAAAACCATCAATATGCCTGGTTTCCATGAAAGATTTATCTTACATAAACGCAAATCTTGCTCTTGAGCATTAGTGCATTTCTGATACAACCCTACAGCAACATGCAGGAATAATTAGATTTATCCAAATATATAAATAACGCTCAGCAGGGAGCATGTTCTTGCTGCTTGCTTGGACCAGAAGAAACCTGTATTTTAGGAATGCGTTTATTTTTGTTTCACGAATCATTCTCGACGTTTCTGAGTCTCTCAGCATCTCAAACTTGCAGCCTCTAAAGCGCCATATTTGTGTCTCCTAGTTATAACTTCCTGAAACGGCTACCTGTGTTTATGTGTTGTGAGTTGGAGTCATTTTGTGGGGTTTTATCTCATCCACAGGTGTGTGCATTGCAGCAGCAGTAAACTGGGAACAATCCAAATGACCTCCATATCTCATTAATGCAAGAAAAAAGAGCCACTATAGATTTCTCTTGCACCCTTAAAGAAATCTATTTCCATAATTTAGAAGCTCTGGACTCCATAGACTCCAGGAGAGTGTTTATATGCCCGGTGAATCTGGGTCATAAAGATTTATGACCGGCTAAGAATAGTGGATAAACTCAGAATTACAAATAAGGGAGGAGGATGACTCCATAAAAAGATAAATAAATAAGCAAAACCACACAAAAAAAAGCTTTGGGGAACTCAACAGATAAAACATGAGTATAACTCCTTAAGCAGGTTTCCCTGTCCTAACATAAGCACTGAAATAATATTTAATTTAATTGGACAGATTAATTAACATCTCCTTTGGGAACAGGAGATTTTTGCATTTTATTTTTGCTCTTTAATGAATTACATCATCTTAGTTTATGGAGTATGACATGTTATGGCTTGATTTTCTTCTCATTGCTTTATGTTTCAATCGCTAAGGTTTGGAACAAATCATGTTGGGAAAAGGCTTTTGGGGTTTCTCTCTGTGGTTTTGGGATTTTAGTGGATTTTTATTGTTTTGGAACAATAATAGTTTTTAGCTTTGTTCTAAAACAAATTCCACTTTAATAGAGAAGTCATGGTGGCTTGAAATAAAAACCTTAAAACTAGAATTTCATTGTAGTTTATTGGGAATATTATGGTACAAACGCATAGAAGTGAATATCTGTTGAAATAAAACATGATTTTCTACGTTTTTCATAATAAAAATCTGAAAAATGTGGCCCTCCTTCACTCATTTACCATTAAATAAAAACCTGTAAAATTAATTGGCTTCAGAATTAACTTAATAGAGTCGGTTTGTGCACATTAACATGTCAGTTTTGATTAATTAACTAAATAGATTTTAACATGGAGAAAAATTTTAATCTTTTTTAAAGGTTAAATTTTTGACTCCACGTTTTGTTTCTGGTACGACCAAAAATCAGACGCACACACAGGGTTAATTAAAAAAAAAAAAGGCTATTGTGCTAAAAGGACTTAGCCTTTTACTTAAACTATTCAAGCATAAAATACCATCACTTTGCATCAGTCTCATCGTTGAATGACCTAAATGGCAAATTAAAAACAAATATATTTGTCGTTTAGTTCATATAAACAATGGAAGATTAGAAAATAAAATAAAAAATATGAGAATAAATATGTGCAAAAATTAAGTCAAAATAATACAAGAATAATGTTGTAGTGTTACAAAAATAAGTTCATAATATTCTGACTTTATTCTGGTAAAATTACACATTTATCTTCATAATATGACATTATTTTCATGTTATTGCTACTTTATTTTCATATTATTTTGACTTTTTTCTTGTACGAGTTTCTTCTTGTAGTGTTATGACTTTATTCTAATAATTTAATTCTTTTTAATTTGTATTTTTTACTCATATGGCTCCAATATTCTGTCCTACATGTATATTTATTCAGTATATTATCAGCAAAAAAGTGTTTTTGAATTGAAAACGCTGCTTATTTTCTCTTTTATGGCTTTTGATTAAAATGTGATTAATTTCACTTAATTAATTACAGACCCAGCAATTAACTTGATTAAAAATTGTAATCGTGTCCCTCCACTACTCCATATAAAAACAGCTTTTCTTTGCAGACCTCAGCAGGAGACAGGAGAGTTTTAAAACAAGGCTTATAATAAAAATCACACCAAGTGTTGAGCATCTCACAGATTACTATTTTAATCACCTGAAAATGGAAATATCAGGTGATTTTAGCAAACTAAAATCAGCCAAAATGTTTGACTGATTTGTTGTGAAACCTACAAATGAAGTGGCAAAAAGAAAGCTGCTGTTGAAAGAGAGTCATAAATTATGCTTGCATATTGACACAATGAGAACAAAAGTGAAGCAAAATGCAGAACAATCCTAAAAATAAAAAAAACTGTTTGAGGCTGAAAAAGATCCAAGACCTGCAGCAGGATGATAACCCGAAACATTTAAACTCCCACAGAAATCCAAAGCTGCACTGCAAAAATACAAAACCATAACAAGGATTTTCTGTCTGCCGTTTAGTCCAAACATCTCATAACACTTAAAATAAAACAAAACTAAGTTACAAGTAACTTTTCAGCAACGTAAATAATTCCTTAATATTGATTTTTTAAAAGTACTTATTCCACTGGCAGATATTTTCCCCATGTTATAGGTGAAATAATCTGCGACTCATCAATATTAATGAATCGTTTATTTAGAACAATCTATTATATTTTGCTTAAAAGTTCCTTCTAAGTTAGTTTTGCCTTATTTCAAGACAAAAATACTTGGTTAGATATTTTGTTTTTGCAATGAATGACAATGAGTCATAAAACTAAAAATGGGAAGAAAATGTTGCCATAAATGCGAAAGTGAATGATTCTGAGGTCAAACTGAACATTAATCAGTGAAAAAACAAGTATTTTGACCTACTTTTTATTGCAATTATAGTACACTTGAAATATGACGACACTAACTTACAAGCAACTTTTCAGCAAGACATGGGAGAATTTTAAGTAAATATTTCCTCAATATTGATTTTTAAAAAATTTCCAGTGGAAAAACATTGTTTACTCCCATGAAAATACACTGTAAAAACACAAATGTTACCAAGAACTTTTAGCTTCTAGCTTCTGATTCAAATACCTATATTTGAAATAAGACAGAACAAACTTACAATGAACTTTTCAACAAGATAAAGAAGTTTACTTCCTTAATATTAATTAAAAAGTACTGGTTCTTCTGGCAAGTTATTTCACTTATAACAAGACATAAGTGAGATAGTCTACCAATGGAACTAGTGCTTTTTAATTAATATTAATAAGCTCCTGTATCTTGCTGAAAAGTTACAGGTAAGTTGGTTTTATTTTATTTTAAGTTCACTAAGATATTTGCACTAGAAACTAGACCAAAACAAAAACCTAATAAACTAAAACTAGATGAATCCTTCCTTTCAAACAGCCTGAAACATTTCTGTGATAATGGCTCTGGATCTAAACTTAACCTAGAACTAGAGCATCACTGGTTTCTTTTCTCTCTCTCTCCATGCCTTGTCTTCTTCAAAGAGCATGTGGAAGGAAAACAAATCATTTCACTCCTGGATTTAATAAAACGCGCGCCAGACGTGGAATCCGGGCGTTCCATTTCACTGCGCTGATAAAACATGAAATATCGCTAAGGCTGCATTAAAAAGCCATCCATATTACAGCAGACTCATGACAAACTGTTAGCTGGGTCTTTGGTACCTGCAGGGTGATGAATGTGGGGTCAAATTAATAGTTACATGCCAGGACAAGACATGCAGCTAGTTTGAAAAAGTGATGCTGCTTAGAGGAAATCATCCCAAAAAAAAAAATCACTGAAAAGATTTGTAACCCGAAGAGAAACAATGAAAGCTTACAATCATTTTTAGAAAAATTAAGCATCTAAAGCGGTGTTTGTAAAATGTTCAGGCTGAAGATCATTTAATCCAATTAACAAGCACTCACAGACCACCTAATTTAAAATTTCCCTGCAATAACACATCTTAAAAAATATACAACCATAAATGAGAATATCAGTTTTCTTGGCCACGATAAAATCATACAAATCGAGGACGTTTTGAGTTATTTACTGATTCTTAAAGCTTTCCAGTAATGTCTAACACGTGGAAATCAAAAAATAAGTTGTTCTTTTACAAAGTGTTGTGTGAATTAATAACATTTTGGGGCTATTTGTAATTTAGAAGCATAATGAAAGAGAAACAGACTGGAGTTGCTTTGGCAGAAACAGAAATCATTTTCTGCGCTAGTAAATAAAAGAACAATTCACCCATTCCTTTGTATTTATCTATTTATTTAATTCAACTTAATATTTTTTCATTAAATAAAAATAAATGATAAAATAAATGATAAAAGTAACAATAGCTGATGACGTGCGAGCAGAGCATTATAAGCAGGCGACGTGGTAAGAAACAAAGAACAGTTCTCACCAACTGAGACTCGTTCACAGCTAATGAACGACACGAATCCTCCCTTAAGGTTTGACTTTGCTTCCTCCGATCATGTCAGTAATCCTGGCGTTGTTTTCTTTCCGCTGGTATGTTCTGATTTTCTTCTAAAAGCCATCTATCCATCATTATCTTTAAACACAGTTCGTTGCTAAGCTAGCTGTAGCGTCTCACTTTGTGCTGACGTCACGGTAAATAAACGGTCGTTTACATGCAGTACCTGACAGACCACCAGGGGGAGCCCGTGGATCTAAAGACTGAAAGCAAAACAGGAGAGGCTGGCCTTTGTTTAGCCGTGGACCATAAATAATAATCCATGCTGGTGTTTTCCGGGTTCCTGAAACTGGCTGATTTATTTAGTCCAAGAGGCAGTTTCATCCCTCCTTCATGGCTTCCTTCCTGCCACAGGCAAAGTATGCTGGGAAATCCTCAGCGGTAAACAAAGACAGCTCAGATTCTGCGTCTCCTGTCTGTGTTTCTGGATGAATTTGTTGTTTTGAAGGTGAATGTTAGTAAATCCACGTGTTCAGACTGTAAAATCAAAAAGTGCTTCATCCACAATATTTGTAGCTATATAATAAAATTGTCGCAATTCTGTTGTCAATTGAGAAAAGAAAGGCGGAAATTTTAAGGAAGCTTCCATACTCATTACAACTATTGGTTCACCTGCTATTCTCTGCTATTCGTTGTGTGTTCACTCTCATGTCATTCCTCCACTGAACAAAGCACACTGATTG